>NW_022436971.1:10076398-10303699 GCF_009761245.1 Sapajus apella
TCTCTCTCCCTTTCTCTCTCTCTTCTTTCTTCTCTTTCTTTTCTCCCTCCCTCCCTCCCTCCCTTCCTTCCTTTCTTCCTTTCTCTTGCTCTGTTGCCCAGGCAGGAGTGCAGCGGTGTGATCTTGGCTCACTGCAACCTCTGCCTCCTAGGTTCAAGTGATCCTCCTGCCTCGGCCTCCCAGGTACCTTGGACCACAGGGACACATCACCACACCAGGATAATTTTTGTATTTTTTGTAGAGACGGAGTCTTGCCATGTTGCCCAGCCTGGTGTTGAACTCCTGAGCTGAAGACATCCTTCTGTCTCAGCCTCCCAAAGTGCTGGGATTACAAGTGTGAGCCACTGCCCACTGACCTTAAAGCCCATTTCAATAGCTCCAGGTCTCCATGATGCCAAAGTCATTCCTGTCTGTTCCCAGAGATGGAGTCGCCTTCCCCGGCAGCTTCCAGCTTGTTCCGGATGGCGCAGGGCTCATCTTTCTTCACTCCCCACCAGTGCTAGCCCTTGGGACGGCTGCAGGTACCGAGGGTGGGATCACTCCTGGGTGTTATATTTGCCACCTAGTGGAAATTTTCAGGTAAGACGGACTGCCCTACCTCCAAATAAAATTCCAAATCCCAGAAGAAGCCAGGGTGCTGGTCTAGCTACCCACCACGTGGTAAGGGGCCTAGCGCACAGGGGTTTTTCAGCCACAGTTTTATTGAGATATAATTTATACACCATGCAGTTCACCATTTCAAGTGTACAACTCAACAGTTTTTAGTGAATTCAGATGCCGTATCTGCCCTGAAAATGCCCACTACGTGGCAAATATGACGGCCAGGAGCGATCGCACCGTAAGCGTGAGAGCTGTCAGGGCTGGTGCAGGTGGGAAGTGAAGAGAGGCCAGCCGTGCGCCATCCAGGAAGCTGGATGCTGCTGTGCAGAAGGTGACTTTGTGTCTAGGATCAGACGGGAATGACTTTGATACCTGGAGATGCAGAGCCACTGTCACCACCAACAATACCGGAACATTTTCATCGCACAAAAATCTGAACATCCTCATCCACTTTTAGGGCAGTTTTTTTTCTTTTACAATAAACATTTCAGCACAATCGTTCTTTTTTAGTTTTGGTTTGTTTTAAACTTTCATTCTTTGTAAGTATTCATTTCACTTCTTTTTAATTGTACAAGAGAATTTCTTTTTAAAAACCATTGTAGCTGGCCGGGGCGGTGGCTCATGTCTGTAATCCCAGCACTTTGGGAGGCTGGGGTGGGTGGATCACCTGAGGTGAGGAGTTTGAGGCCAGCCTGGCTAACATGGTGAAATCCCGTATTTACTAAAGATACAAAAATTAGCCGGGTGTGATGGTGTGCTCCTATAATCCCAGCTGCTAGGGAGGCTGAGACTGGAAACCCGGGAGGCAGGGCTGCAGTGAGTCGAGATGGCACCGCTGCACTCCAGCCTGTGTGGTAGAGTGAGACTTTGTCTCAAAATCAACAAATAAAAATAAAAATACAACCATTGTAGCCATTTTAAAGTACAATTCAGTGATATTAAATACATTCACAGTGTTATCTGGCCATCACTGCTATCCATCTCCAGAACTTCTTATCTTCCCAAACAGAAACTCTGTACCCATTAAGCATCGACGCCCTTTTCCCTCTCCCCTAGCCCTTGTAACTTCTATTCTGTTTTCTAAGTGTGACCACAGGGCCTCCTGTAACCAGAATCATGCAATGTTTGTACTTTTGTGTCTGTCTTATTTCACTTAGCACAACGTCCTCAAGCTTCGCTGGTGTTGTAGCCTGTGTGAGAATTTCATTCCTGTTTAAGGCTGAATATTGTTCCACTGTATGAACACACCACATTTTCTTTATCCATTCACCCGTTAATGCACATTTGGGCTGTCTCCACCTTTTGGCTGTTGTGAATAAAGTCACGAACATCAGTGGACAAGTATAGATTTGAGTCTCTGCTTTTAATTCATATAGTTAGAGATCCAGAAATGGAATTGCTGAACACACACTACAGTTTTTCAAAATGTTTACTGGGCAGGCACGGTGGCTCACGTCTGTATTCCCAGCACTCTGGGAGGCTGAGGCGGGACGATCGCTTGAGATCAAGAGTTTGAGACCAGCCTGGCCAATATGGTGAAACCCCGTCTCTACCAAAAATACACATATTAGCCCAGCGTGGCGGTGCGTGCCTGTAGTCCCAGCTACTTGGGAGGCTGAGGCAGGAGAATTGCCTGTACCTGGGAGGCAGAGGTTGCAGTGAGCTGAGATGGCACCGCTGCACTCCAGCCAGGGTGACTGAGGGAGACTCGGTCTCAAGAAAACCCCCAAAATTCCGAATGACTGAGTTAATGGCAATTGAGTGGGGGCCAGATCAGAAAGAGTCTTGAATGCCACATTAGAGTGGGGACTTTGGCAGCCGTGTGAGGATGGGAGGGCCCCTTGTCTCATGCTGTCTTACAAATAAAGTCCAGGGACAACCACATGAAGGCCAGAGCCCAGGACATGGAAGTATGCAAAGGAATTCCCAGTTGTGCTAGTCCCCTCTTCCACAACTCTGGGTCGGCAGCCCCCATGACCCTGCTGGGCAGCACATGCAAAAGGAACCTCAGAAAGGAGGTAAAGTGACATTGCTGACAGTTCAGAGTGTCAAGCAATGGCCATTCTCAAAAAGAAGGGCAAATTTCACTTTTCCTGTTTCTCTTGTGACGTTGTGGAATTCAGACAAACTCGTGATTTTAACCCCACACTGCACTACAGTTTCCAGCACAGACTGAGGACGGAGTCATCATTTATTCATTCAAAAATGATGTATCAAGTGTTTTTGTTTTTTTTTTTTTTTTTCCTTTTTTGAGATGGGGTCTCACTCCATCCCAGGCTGAAGGGCAGTGGTGTGATCACAGCTCACTGCAGCCTTGATGTCCTGGGCTCAGGTGATTCTCCCACCTCACCCACTGCGGGAATATAGGCGTGGGCAATCACACCCCCACCCCCAGTTAATTTTTTGTACTTTTAGTAGAGATGGGTTTTCGCCATGGTGCCTAAGCTGGTCCTCCGCCTTCCTTGGCCTCCTGAAGTGCTAGGATTATCAGCATGAACCAGCGCAAATGGCCCTCAAGCATCTGGATCATATCACGCCAGGAGTTGGCTGACCATGGCTGTCCTGGCAAATAACTCAGTTGAATCCAGGCAGGTCAGCCCCTAGCACCAAGTCGCTCACTGCTGTGGATGCTGGTTATCTAACCTCTTTGGACCTTATCATTTTCATCTGTAAATGTCCACGCTGATCTCTTCCATGCTAACCAATACCTACTAGCAGTGGATACGTGTTGTTTGCCCGCCCAGTCTCCAATCCCTTTCCTCTCACCACAGCTCTCCAATCCCTTTCAGAGACCGTCTTCCAGCCTCATCCTCTTAGTCCCCAGTGGGGCTCCCAGCTCCGTGGATGGAGTGAGCCTCTGGGCCTGGCCAGTCGTGGGCATAGGATCCAGCTCTTCAAACGGTCACAGTATGTCCCGGGTCTTGTACGAGAGCAGTGCTCAGTTTTTGCTGGACTCAAAAGCTCTGAGCCTGAGACTTAGAATGAAGCCCAAGAACGAAGCCAACGCAGAGAACAGCGGACTAAGGAATCCAGGAGGCAGCGAAACCCAGCTCCCTGTCACCAGGTGGCACCCCGGAATAAGTGCCATCTGAGGCCTCTCTGAGTCTGGGCTTCTCCATGATGTGAGCAAATACATGCCCTTTTTATTTTTTATTTTTTTGCCTAAGCCAGCATTGAATTTTCTGTCATTTATAATCAGAAGTTCCCTAAATTAGTGCAAATCAAAGTCTCTCATTTTCTTTTCATACCATCTTAGTGAAGCGGGAATTGCTCGGAGGGCCTGAGAATTTTTTTGTCATGGTGCATGCTAGCATAGCGGACTAGCTGACACACACCTGCTTAGTTACGTCAGCATTCCTATCCCTAGATACTAACTCCTGCTCATCCTTCAAGGCTCACCATTGTCACCTCTGCCAGGAAGCCTTCCCTGAACCTCCAGGCAGGGTCAGGAGCTCTGGGTCCTCTGTGCTTGCCCTGTCACTTGTACTCTTTCACCCATCTTCTTCCCTGCCCTAGAGGAAAAGGGGCCTGCTATTCCTTTATTCATTGATATGTGCATGGCACCCAGTCCAGTACTTTGCCAAGCAGATTCCATGAAGAGTAAATGACTAATGAATGAGATTTGGTGAGAAAAATGCACACCCCTGGACGTGAGATTCACACAACCCTCTTGTCACATAGGTAATGTCGATGCTCCAGAGACTTTTAGTTGCCTCCTCAACATTCCAACTTTCCATTCTGGCTTAGACATGGAACCCCAATGTTCCCAGACTTAAAAAAAAAAAAACCACCCTACATAGTCTAGCCTTTCTTCATGAAGCTGTGGCCCCAGTTCTAGCTGATGAGCTGTATATAGAAGAAGTTGTTGCGTCAGACTTCCGGGAAGACTCTTTAAAAGGAAGACAACCAGAAACGGAGCTCCTTTTTGGCTTTCTCTCTCTTTTCTCTTTTTCGCTGTCTTTAATGCAGATATGATGGCTTGTGCTCCAGCAGCAAGCAAGATCATGCTCATCTCTGGGGATGAGCGCCATGAGCTAAGCATGGCAAAACGGAAAGCCAGAAGGAGCCGGGACCTCTGACGATGAAGGACTGGCGTGACTAGCTCCTAGCTCCAGACTGCCTGCCTCTGCACCTTTTTCTCTCTTTTTTTTTTTTTTGTTTATACCCTATCTGAAAACTCCCAAATATACTTTTTTATATCAAAAAGAAAATCATAAATCCTTTGAGTTTGAGGCACCATATTTTGAATGCACTGCTGTAATTGAACCTAATCCTAACTGCTCTGTCACCAAATGTTATATTAATATTCACTGATAATATTTCTCTCTTCTAATCGTAAAATAAAATTTTAAAACCCAACATTTGGAGCCATGCATGTGTGCCAGATGCTGTGGCAACATACAGCAGGAGACACAGAGAAAAGGGGACGTTTTACAACTGGCTAAAACACACGTACCCAGTTCATCACTTTCTATGGGAAAAAATATTATTTTACTCATTTTATGATATGAAAATTAGAGGTTGTTCATTTTAAAGTAGAATTCAAGATTATATTTCTTTTCATTCCAGCTCCACCGCCCCACGGCAGGAGGGAGGGCCGTGGGTGATCAGTGGTTCCTCCCTGTCTTCCTGCCACAGAGCCTGAGCAGATCAAAAGGCCAAGAGCATGAGGAGACTTTGCTCCTTCCGAATAGCTCCTCGGCCCCTGAAATGAATGACCAGCTTTAACAGACTTTCCCCCCCAGCTCACATTCCCCATGGTTGGCGAGGCAGAAAATTCACAGGAACAAAGCTCTTGCCCTAGAAAGATCTTCTTTTCAATTTAGGGTCAATTCTACTTTGGGGGCTTCCAGAAGAGTCACCTTTAAATGAAGAAAAGAGAAAAAGAAGCTGTTGCATACAAGCCAGGGAAAACCACACACGAATGTGAACAGCGCCTGCGCCCCACCCAGCAGCACGGACTTTTTGTGGGAAACTTATACAGAGCCCCGTAAGCCTCCAAAGAGTGGGAGGCAGGGCAGGGGGCAGAAGGACATTGGAGTCCAAAAAACTGGATTCATTTTTCTACCAACTGTGAGTAGGGCAACTTCTAAGGGCCTCATTTTGTCCTTCTGAAAAATGGGCAAGCAGCCTGCACCCTGCCTTCCTCATGGAGCCATTGTGAGGCCGAGAAGAAATGGCATTTGGTGAACGGTCTGTGTCCTCCCCTCCCCTCAGGACACTGGCCATGTCACTCCAGCCTGAACATGTGAGAGCATCCTGCTCTAGAATCTACCTGGGATCAACTTCTCCTCTCAGCCTTTCAGGACCTATTGACACATACTTGGGCTAATGAAAGTCAACCTTCTTCACATTTCACCCCTTATGAAATGTCAGGAAGCTAGGCTCCACATGGAGCTTGGTCTGGCTCAGCTGGGGAGCCATTGCTGGACCCTTGTTCAATGGGTCTGTGTACAAGATTCAGTGTCTTGACCTCTCTGGGATCAGCTGTCCCTCTAAGCAGAGCCAGCCCTCCCATGAGTGGTGTTCAGCCTCTGGGGCCCAGGACGGGGAAGAAGGACAGATGAGCCTCACTCTGCAGCCAGAGGCCAGGTCAAGATGATCGGGTTTCTCTCTCCAGTCACAAACTCCATCACCCCTGGCTCCAGGGTAATAAACTCAATCTCAGGGCTTGAGCTGTAACACGGTTCATTTCTGGGCCAAATCTCTGAAGCTGAAGGGTTTATTTTTAAGGACAAGCAGTTTGCTGTTTTCAGCTTTTCTCATCAGAAATAGTGCAATTCAGCTCGATCTGCATTGGAAGCATAATTTATCATCTCACACAGATGGTTGCTAAGGGTGGGGAGGAGGTTTACTTTTCATTTTACTTCAGCAAATATTTCCTGAACCCCTACGTGTGCCAGGCACAGAGCAAAGCCCTGGGGATGCACAGATGAATAAGACAAGCCCCTGACCCTCGAGACACCCCCAGTCCAGGTGGGAGACAGAGCTGCAACCCCAGCGCTGACATCAGATAGTCCTACTTTGGAATCTTAACTCTGCCATGAGCAATTGGAGTCACCTTGGGAAAACTACCTCACCTCTTTCTAGCTAAAGGTTTGTCAGCTTTGTTGACTTTCTCAACATACCAACCTTTGGTTCTGTTGATTTTCTCAACTGTTTTTCTATTCTCTATTGCATTAATGTTTGCTCTCACCTTTATTATTTCCTTCCTTCTGCTTGCTTTGGGTTTAGTTTGTTCTTTTTTCTTCCCCCCAGTGCTTTAAGGTGGAAGGTTAGGTTATTGATTTGGGATCTCTCTCCCTTTGTATTATATACAAATACAGTCATTCATAGCTATATATTTCCCTCTAAGCACTGCTTTACCTACATATCGTAAGATTTCCTCTGCTGTGTTTCCCTTTTTCTTCATCTCAAAGTATTTCCTAATTTCCCTTGTGATTTCTTCTTTGACTCATTGGTTGTTTAGTAGTGTGCTGTTAGTTTTCACGTATTTGTAAATTTCTCAAAGTCCTTTCTGTTATTGATTTGTAGGCGTAGGGTCTATCCTGGGGAATGTTCCACGTACACTTGGGAAGGATGTGTATTCTGTTGCTCTTGGGGGGTGTGTTCTGTAGATGTCTGTTAGGTCTGGTCAGTCCACAGTGTGGGTCACGTCTCTGTTTTCTCATTGATCTTCTCTCTGGTTGTTCTATCCATTAATGAAAGGAGTGTATTGAAGTCTCCAACTATTATCGTTGAAGTGTTACCTCACCTCTTCGAATCTGTTTCCATCAAGTAAAATAAGTATTCCTGGCTTGCAGAGAAGATGCAGCGCGCAAAGCCCCGAGGCACCGCCTGCCCCTGTGGATGTTGCTGTCGTGTCTCAGAATGAATTGACAGAGTGTATAGGGCAGTGGTGGTGAGATTTCCTCCCAAAGTAACCAGGTTGTCCTGGGTTAAGCCAACATTGCTTCTGTCAGAAAAACACAAACTCTCCCTAAAGAGACACACGGGGCTTAGAACCCGTCTACTCCTGCGGCCTAATTTTCAGGATAGGCAGATCTCCTGTCCAACAAATAAAAACTATCTAGGTAACAAATCGTAACTTCTCATCCTAATTATGCTAGCTGGCGTCTAAAATCCCTTCACAAGAGTTTCTTGTGATAATTTACCTGTCCATCCTTCTAAACTTCCTTCCAACTCAACAAACATTTACCAAATCACCCTTTCCCAACCAGACCTGCCCCAAGTACTGAGGATACTGAAACCAGAGCTGCCCTAAATGCCCTGCTCTATCCAGCAAGAGACACTGAGGGAAATTTTATTATGCATTTGTTATTTATTATTTAAGCAGCTAAATAAAATATGGGAAGATAAATGCTCTAATAAAAGAAGGAACAAAAGGTTTTGAGGATACCAAAGAGGAAAGTGACCTACTTGGTGGGAGCAAGAGGGGGGTCCAGATGGCTTTCCCGAGGCTGGGCACAGTGGCTCAAGCCTGTAATCCCAGCACTTTGGGAGGCCAAGGCAGGCGGATCATGAGGTCAAGAGATCGAGGCCATCCTGGCCAATATGGTGAAACCCCGTCTTTACTAAAAATAAAAAACTAGCTGGGTGTGGTGGCGTGCGCCTATAGTCCCAGCTACTTGGGAGGCTGAGGCAGGAGAATTGCTTGAACCCGGGAGGCGGAGGTTGCAGTGAGCCGAGATTGTGCCACTGCACTCCAGCCTGGTGCCTGGCGACAGAGTGAGACTCTGTCTCAAAAAAAAAAAGATGGCTTTCCCAAAAAATGTTAACCAAGAAGAACCTGCCAACAATGGCTTGAGTTCCATAACCTTCTCTGCCCCTGCCAAGCTCCTCAGGTGGGAGGGGTTCCCGGGGAGGAAAAGCAGGAAAACAAGAGGATGTTACACAAAGTGAGTCATCCAGCCTCAAATAACCAAGAGCTGCAAAGGCAGAAAGTTCTTGACTTGGAAGTTTGCCAGCTCCAATGCTGCAAAAATAACTGTGATGAATTCACATATTTCTGTACAAGTGTCGGTCCACCATAACACTGAATACTCAGCCATAGCAAACTGGAGCGCTGGGCCCATATGCTCAGGCTTTGGTCAGGGTTTTCTTGAAGAAGCCCAAACCTGTATTTTCCCATTGAAGGTCGTCCTGGTCTTCTAGCTTGTCCTGGATAAGACCATGGAATATCAATTCCTGCTCAGGGTTAAAAGTCACTAGGTGCCTTCCGTTTTGGGTCTCAGTATCCACAGAGGAATTTTCATTAGACCCTCCCCACTGTATGATGATCTAATCATAATATTTGTTGTACACCCACTGTGCACACTGTAGGGAGAGAAAAAGAAGCACAGCCCGCCCAGAAACCCTTCACCAAAGCAGAATTTAACCCACCTGGAAATATAGAGGGAGGAAAAAGGTCATAGAGCAGTTTTTAAAAATTAAGAGCTGCGGGCTGGGCACAGTGGCTCACATCTGTAATGCCAACACTTTCAGAGGACAAGGCAGGAGAATCCCTTGAGCCCCCCAGGAATTTGAGACAACCTAGGCAACATAGAGAGACCCTGTCTCCACAAAAAAATTTAAAAATTAATCTGGGTGTGGTGGTGTGCACCTGTAGTCCTAGCTCCTTGGGAGGCTGAGGTGGGAGGGTCACTTGAGCCCAGGAAGTCCAGGCTGCAATGAGCCATGATCACACCACTGCACTCCGGTCTGAGCAACAGAGTGAGATGCCATCTCAAAAAAAAGAAAGAAAGAGAGAAAGAGAGAGAGAGAGAGGGAGAAAGAGAAGGAAAAAGAAAGAAAGAAGAAAGAAGAAAAAGAAAGGAAAAAAATTAAGAGCTGCATTATAAAGTACAAGGGGGAGACAAAGGGTGATGTACTAGGAGGTTTTCCTGGAGAGAGGGCACTTTGGGAGGCCGAGGAGGGTGGATAGCCTGAGGTCAGGAGTTCAAGACCTGCCTGGCCAACATAGTGAAACCCTGTCTCTACTAAAAATACAATAAATTAGCTTGGCCTGGTGGCAGGCTCCTGTAATCCCAGCTACTTGGGACGCTGAGGCAGGAGAATCGCTTGAATCTGGGAGACAGAGGGTGCAGTGAGCTGAGATTGCGCCATTGCACTCCAGCCTGGGCAACAAGAGCAAAACTCTGTCTCAAAAACTAAAACAAAAACAAAATCTCAACCTGGGGTTCTTAGACTTAACTACTCTGGACCTTGGATTCCTTATCTGCAAAAAATGGTAACATTGGCTCTTACATGAGACAAAATATAAAATGGCTGGCTCGTGGCTGGTATTCAAAAACATTATTTCTCATGCTCCCACAAAGGAGGTGGCAGTGACTCGGGTCCCTAAGGATGATGGCATTTCAACAGGAAAGAGAAGGTGGGAAGGTCTTGAAGCAGCAGGACTGAGCAGGGAGTAGTGGACAAGTGCCTAGATTCAAATTCTGGCTCCACTGCTTCCTAGTCACGTGATCTTCAGCAAACCACTAATTTCTTGGTGTGTCTGTTTCCTTATCTATGGAAATGGGAACACCAATAAAATTTGCCTTCTAGGGTGGTGTGAGAATTAAGATGGGTAAACACTTAGAATAGTACCCGATAAGTGAAGGGTCAGAAATGTTATCCATCGTTATTATATATGGAGGGGAGAAAGGAGCCCAGATTTGATATTGAGGAATATAGGAAATAGGAATAGGAAGGCTGGGACTAGACTTTAGATGCCCTAAGTGCCCAAACTAGTCTAGATTTAAAGCAATCAAGGCCCATCACAGGCTCTTGAATGGGGGCTGACGTGGATTAATAACAAGTCTTAAATGGTAGAGGCCAATGAGCTCCTGTCATAGGTATAAATTATACCAAAAGAGCCTGCTCTTGAACAGTGATTCAAGTCTTCTGCTTCCATCCAAGAAGCTATTCTTTGGAGAAAAGCAGAAGGCAAAGGACAGATCACGTCTGGCTGTTTTTCCAGTTCGGATCTCTTAATCCCAAATCCCAAATCTCCCTGTTTCGCTAGCAGGGAGATTATGGAACACTATCGCTTGGGGTGTCCAATCATCACTTATGTTTTTCAAATAAGCAGCCATGAGCTACTATTTGAGGTGATGAGATTCATTATTTGGGCTATCTAAGCCCACACATCCTGCCCTCACCCCCACCCAAACCCCCCGCCAGGCAGGCAAAGTCAATTGAAGACCATTCCACAAATCTCCAACATGCTCTCGAAGGGCAATGCCATACTTCCTAGGATCCTGAAAGACTAGCAAGCAGCCGTGACTTGTTGACATGATACTCCACCTGATTTCGTTCAAATCTGGGCTTGCAGAGACAGGCAGAATCAAAGGAAATGACTGAGAAAAAGCATTCCGAGTTCTGGAGATGTTAATGAGCATAGCAGCTAGCACAAAGGCAATTTTGACATGTGTGGAATTCTTTGTGCAGAGAAGTCCCCAGTGCTGGGCGCAGGAGCGAGCTGGGGTGGTGGCAGTGCAAGCGTTTCGTAACAGGAGAGTGCACTGGAGCACAAACTACACGGGGCAACTCACAGGAAAACAAAACCCTAACGCTCATTCCTTGGCCTTCGGGATCCAGAAAAAAAGACCACAGCCTCTGTCAAATGTAATGGGAAATAATTCCTTTGAATCTGTGATTTGCTCAGCTGAAAAAAAGAAAAAGGAAGTCGGGTAATCCTTAGGTGACCCCAAGTGGTAAAAATACACCAGCACAGTGTTCTTTGTGGGTATTTCTGTGACGCTGGCGCCACCTGGTGCACTCAACTGAGAAAGAATGACTCAAGCCCATGAAGGCTGGCGTGGGGGCCCATGCATTTGTGTTATTTCATAAGAAAGTATTCTCTTGGTGCTAGGTTGGGAGCCAAACAGTGGGAAAATGAATACCAATTTATGGACAGAAGCATGTGATAGAGTTTATTACAACCAATAGAATTAACACCAATATTTTAAGTGAACAGAATTTCATGATAAGGGTGTAAGCCAATGTCTCCAAATTGCTAGCCTTTAAGGGCCAAACAAAACACCTGGAGCTTTCAGCGTGTCTGCAAGTTAGCCAGTTCTCTCCCAAATACATCTAAGGATTCTTGAGAGTGCTTACAGAGCCTGATTGCCACTAAGCCTGACTGTCACTCTTCTGAGCTTTAGACTACGACTCCAGAGAGTCTTCTTGTCCTCTCTTACCATTAGGGACCTATTTCCCACAGAACAGGATCCTAACCAGTTCCCACACCCTGTTCCCAACATTATTTTGTTTACATGCAGAGAGAGCTTTCCCTTTAACACCCAACTCATACTGACAGACCTACTTGCCGACCTAGGTAGTTAACATCTGAAGGTATTCAGAGAATCACAGTGTAGAAAAGGAGAATCAAAACTCATTATCAGACATCATCCCTCCAGCATTCAACTGCACCTGTCCCCACTGGCCCCTCTCTTGACTCGAACTCCCTGCTCTGAGTAGGATTTTCTATCTCAGAGTATCTTCCCTGAGACTCTACTCCACCACAAAACCTGGAAGCCCTTCACACCCAGTTATTGCCCTGCAGAGATACATCCTCTGGCTGCCTCTTCAAAGTTCTGCTTTGGCAGCAGCAAATATTTATCCTTAAATTGGGATTCAATTTAAGGAAACACAGAACTAGCAACCAACCAGAGTCTTTTCTGGTGAACAGAATGAGTTACCCAGCTGGAGAACAAGATGTGAGGTAAAATACTGGGTTAAACCAGTGATTTTTAGAGTATAAACTGGTCCTATCTAAAGCAATGGCAATGTTTTAAATAAAAACAAAGTGGCAATGTCTAAAATAAAAAGAGAGAAAAGACCAAATGGGTGTTGAAAAATTGAAGCATCCTTAAAAAGACTTGCCTGAATCCCCAAAGCAACTATTTTGAAGGCAATTAAACTCACATGGCTACAGGTGAGTAGCCTAGTGAATAATCTTAACAGTTTCTTGAAAAATGACATGTGTTACAATTTTTATCAAAGTTTTTCTCTACAATAATCTCCATTCACAATATTTTAGCAAGGGCTCCAGCTTGAGTCTAACTATATCAAGACACATTAACTTGGGCAGGTGCAGAGGACACAGGATTTGCAACAGGACCAAGAAACATCTAGAGTCAGGCTCAGTTTAAGGCAGCTGCTCCCAAGCCCGGCAGCACATTTACATCACCAAGGGCACCCAGGCAGGCCCCACTCCAGAACAATTAAGTAAGAATTTCTGGAGGTGAAGCGCAGATACTGGTATTTCCTTTTAAAGTACCCTAGGTGGCCTTAATGTGTAGCTGGGGTTGAGAACCACTAAAGCTAAGGAAACAGAACTCGAGGTGGACATCTTGAGCCCAAAGGCAGTGGACCAGAAGGAGACATGATTCTAACTCAGCAAGCGTCTGTCTTTCAGATGTCGTTTTGGATCTTATTCAAGTCTTCAAGGAAAAGACTGCAGTGAGAATAAAAGCTCTAAGCGTCATTTCTCTGTAACTGTGTGTCTTGAATTGTGGTTCGAGGTCCATCTGCATGAAAGCAATTATTTGAGGAATTTGTTAAAATGCAGAGTCCTCGTTCTCACCTTATACCTAATGATCTCTGCAAGCGAGTTAGCTCGAGAAGTCAGTAACTATTGTTGGGATCAAATCCAGGCCCATCTGATGACTTATCTTTCAAATTCCCCTAAGTACTTTTGATCAGAAAGAGTGGAATTTATCAGGAAAAAAATAGACATTTCAATGCGTTTAAATGAAAGGTAATGATTTAAAGCAGTAGAATGGAAAACAACTGCAAAAATTCCCCCTCCACTCCTCCCTCCAAAGGAATCCTCTATCAATTACTTTGGAGTAGCAAAATAGTATCCCTCCCTTTCCTTCCTGTTCCACTACATTTTTTCCCTTCTGACACATATTCCTTTTTCCTCCCAAATAAACCCACTTAGAAAAAAGTCCTGGTAGTACTTTAGAAACTGTCAACATCTATAGGGAAATGATAACAATTACTGCAAGAGAACCTACCCAGGATCTCATTTTATATTTACCTATACCTTTTTGATATTTTACATATCTCATTCAAACTGAAATAAAGCGCATAGTTCCCTTTTAAGTCAGAACAAGGAGAAGAATGTGATTAAATAGCTTTGACCATTTGGAATTGGCCAGGAACCAACTTTTTTTTTTTTTTTTTTCAATCTGGGCAGTTCAGTCATTGCCACACGCACTTCTACCTTGAAAGACAAAAATTAGGAAATTTTAAAAGCCTGCAACCTTATTTAAAACAAGTCTAGGTCCTTGTTTATCTGATGATGGTGGGACCAGGAGTGGGAGGCAAGAGGAGGCAAGAAGTTGCGTGTAAGATGTGAGACTACCTCTACCGACCAGCACGCATTCACACACCATATGAAGAGACGTCATGAAATCACACTTTAAGTGCAACAAGCTATGTTTCAGTTTGTAAAATAAATTGTACAGACTTCTTCCTATATTGTCAGTGCTCATGTCAACCAGCACAACCCTTTCAGAAAGCAATCTGATGACTCTGAAAAATGTTCATAATGTTGACTCTTTAATTCAATAATCCAATTTCTAGGAATCTCGTTTAAAAAAATTCAAAAGACAGAAGATGCTCACTGCATTCAGTGTAGCACAAAAAACTGTAACTTCTATAAATACAGCACACATGCCCCTCATCTACTATTTTGCTGAATGTGTAATATGATCCTGAATGATGTGAATTATCTTCACCATTTTCATAAAGAAATCAAAGCTTAAAGACCTTGTCTCCTGTCACATTTCTAGGAGGAGTAGAGCCAGATTCAAATCCAAGGCTAATATTATAAAGTTCACATCCTTTCCAACTCCCCTCAATGCTCATGAGCAGTAAGTGCAATGGTTCCACAAACAATAGTACATTCAATGCATTATGTAGCTGCTAAAGTATTTATAAGAAAAATGTTAAATAAAAATACAGAATCATATATAGATCAAAACAGTTACAGAAAAAAGAAACGAACCAAAATGTTAGCGATGACTTTCTTTGGAAGTGGGACTATAAATAAAAAGAAAGGAGGAGTGGGGACTCCGCTAGTCTAAAATTTCCATGTATCTAACAGGAAAAGATACGTTAAGAATGAGGTATAAATTAGCCACGCGTGCTGGAGCAGGCCTATAGTCCCAGCTGCTCAGGAGGCTGAGGTGGGAGGATAGCTTGAGGCCAGGAGGCAGAAGCTGCAGTGAGCCACGATCATGCCACTGCATTCTAGCCTGGGCAACAGAGACCCTGTCTCAAAAAAAACAAAAAGAAAAAAAAGAACGAGATACAGAAAGGTTTTAGCAATTTCATAGCTAAGACCACTAGTTAGAATCCTTTAGAATCAATTCTCTTAAGGCAAACATCCTGAGACATGAAAGCATTTGGTCCCTTTATTTGGTTTTCTATGCTCTCTTAAATAAAATATAACTTGTGCTTAAATGAGTCCATCCTAGCAAGGGACTCAAGTTAGCAATACAGGAAAGACATAAACCTGAGTCAGAGCAGAACACTTAGTTTTATTAAGATTTGAATAGCCTCTTCCCTAAACCACTTCAGTCATTATGAAAGTAAAGTTCTAGCAATCAAAGCTTGAAGGTGGCTTTGAAGAGAATGAACAGTGAATGGAAGGCTAGATTGGGAATAAGAAGGAATGCGCCGAGGCTCCTAAGATCTTGGGCCACGTCTATTGGGTGTTGAAGCTGGGGCAAGTCTTGGCCTTTCTGTTTAGAGGTAAGATTGACATACAACTATATACACCAGATCTGTGAGTACACTTCAGATCCCTGCACTAGAGAATGGACAAGTAGAAGCTCTGAATCAGAAATACTATCATATGAAGGTTAATATTTAGCATTTACTGGACTTGGAAGGGCCTCTAGTGTTTTATATATTAGTTGAGATAGAGGCTAAAGTTCTGTAACAAAGAGCCCTAAACATGAGCAGCTCAGATAACATCAAGTTATTATAACAGGCAGTTCAGAGAGGGTGGGCAGCTTTCTTTTTCAAGGCCACCAGGTACCTCTGTCTTGTTGTTCTGTCACTCCCCAAGTATTACACTTTTCTAATGGTGGCAGTGGGGTCACTAATACCACATCCAAGTCCCAGCCTGAGAGAAGGGACAAGGTGAGCAGGGCGAGGCCTAGAAGTTGTACACATCACTTTGACTCATACCCCGCTGACCAGAGCCTGGGAAAGGCAATCCTGAAGGAGGCAGGCAATTAGCATCTCTCAGGCTCACTGACCACATCTCTACCAGACTTTTAAGAGTTACTTGCATTCTTGGCATTAATACAGTGGCCTGAAGGAATTAGCATCTGGATGCAAGACTAAGAGTAAAAGGAAGAATTAATGGTGATGTAGGTAGGAAAAAAGAGCAAGTCAGGTCTCCAAGCAACCCTTCTGCTGGTCTGGTTACATGTGGCTTCTTCGTTTGAAAACTCTTGTTCCCTGGGTAATTCCAGTTGGACAGTAAGTAATTAAAGAGGAAAAACATCCCCACCATTGCTAAGCTCTCTGGCATTCCTCTCTGGCCTCGCAATTTGGACCTGAGGATCATCCTCGAAAGGTAGCCAGTCCAAGAGTAAAACCTGAAACTGAAGAAACCTAAGTTCTGTCTCCAGTTCTACCCACCAGGCCGTGCGAATGTACTTCGTCTAAACTCAGCTTTCTCATAAAACAAGGGTGTGAACGAGGTGATTAGAAAGATCATTTCCACTCTAACATTTAAATGATCTGAAATTCAGTCTTCTCTTTGCTGTCACGTCAATAAAGCAGTGATTAATGTGTGTGAAGGTGCACAGAGCCGTCATCACACAGCTCTGAGCTTGGTTGTAGTAGTTCTTGGATATCTCCAAAGCAAATGGTCTAGAGATAAGTGAAAGAATGGTATCCTCAGAATCATTTCACACAAACTCTAAACTCGGATATATGAGATAATGGTTTTCTCACTACAGCTTTTATCTGTTTACATATCGTGTTTCACTCAAGGTTTTTCAATGCTAAAAGGTTTGAAAACCATCATACAAGAAATTATAACACCCTGTGCTCTTAAAGGAAACTATCGGACAAGAGTAGTTTCCCCCAAAAAACTACCTTATAGGCTAAGAGTCAAAAGGCACAACAGAACAATTCAATTACAGTTTTAAATTTTCACTTTTTTCTTCTGATATTTAAGGCAAGAGCCAAATAAGAAAATATATTCCAGAACCAGACATGGTGGCTCACGCCTATAATCCCAGCAGTTTCAGAGGCCAAGGTGGTTAGATGGCTTGAGCTCAGGAGTTTGAGACCCACCTGGGCAACATGGTAAAACCCTGCCTCTATTTTTATAGAGAAAAATATAGACAAAATACATAAAAATACAAAAATATTAGCCAGGTATGGTGGCACGTGCCTGTAGTCCCAGCTACCTGGGGGGCTGAGGCGAGAGGATTGCTTAAGCCTGGGAGGTTGAGGTTGCAGTGAGCTGTGTACATGCCACTGCACTACAGCCTGGGTGACAAAGCAAGACCCTGTCTCAAAAAAAGAAAAAAGAAAAAAAAAAAAAAACCTCAGTTTAAGTTTGATTTGAAGACTTGGATGGACAGTAGATTAGTTCTACTTGAATGAATATGCATCATCTGGAAAGAAAGGTTCATAAAAAGAAGATACATCTTCACTGTCACCATCACACCAGTCATCAGTCCTTAGACACAGAACCTTTACCGACTCCCTGAAAACTTCCATGCTTCCAGACTAACCAAGAAGTTCTTCTACACTGGGATCATCCAATTTTCCTTCATGTTCCAACTCTCCTCTAGCTTCAAAATACACATAGACAACCTTAACCATCTGAAAATCTACTTTTAGAATATTCCCTAGTGGTTCCACATAAGTCCTCTGCCAGATTCACAAACCCATAAATTCTATTTCATAAGCCCATAGTGTTCTTAAAAAAGAAACAGAAAAAAAATATATCAATATAACTTTAAAATAAAACACAAACCTTCATGAAAATATAGTCATCAAATTTATTTTCATTGGGATGCCATTTTTTGAAGAATTCCTAAGACTAATGTTTCTTGACATGCAAGAGTTAGCATTAATAGCTTACGTTACTATAAATACTGCTGCTTGGAAGCAGTACAACTGTTTTAGAGTTTTAAGACTACAGACTTTCATTACTCAAATCTTGTTCAGTAAATGTAAAAATCAGAAGGTTCTGAACAGCTGGTTAGGAAGGTAGCCAAGATGCAGGAAAGATGTCTGCGCCTCCTTTTCAAGGGCAGCCAACTCTTGAACAGTAGGTGCCAAAATATCCACATGGCCTTTATAGCTTCCACCTGCATCACACACAAATAACAAAGTAATGTAAATGACATGCTTGAAATAACTTGTCAGCAATACTTTGGCTCAATTATATCACTTTAAACATTGCTTGTAGCAATAAAATGTACTACTGGGCAAGTTATCTCCAGAACTTTGACTTTTACAAATGTTAAATCAATTATTTCAATATAAATAAATGCTTAGGGCTCACTAACAGCTGTTCCAATACCTCTACCCACCCTTGGCTTGGAAACAACTAGTTAGGCCTGAGTCTTACAATTTTTCAGGAACAAGCTAACAAAAGGGCATCCCAGGCAGAGGAAATAATATGCTGAATTACCACTTGAATTAAGGCAGAGGAAATAATATGCTGAATTACCACTTAAGTCAAAGGCTTCTGATTCCTTGTTCAAAATCATCTATTATACTCTTGTTTTCTAATAATTCCACAAAATGTTCAATTACTTTTATGATATTAACACTTCAAGAGAAATAGTTAAGGTGAAGTCTTTCATTCACATAAAGATAACACAATTGAAAAATGCTACACAGGCAGGTATGGACAAAGTATTAGGAGTGTAATAAGGAGGGAATAGCTCTTAACCTAATAATATGAAATTACTGCCTTCCTGAAGCTCAAAACAGGTACATTTATATTTAAAATAGATTTTAAAATAATTCAAAGCTTACCACCAGCCGCCCTCTTTTGACCATAGGTAACTTTCCCATCAAATTCATCCAGGGGTACCTTTATATCTGGCTCAACCTGAGAAATGGTACAGTTCAGGTGTTCTTCTATCTCAGACAGTAACTAAGTAAGTAAGGGAGAGAAAATTTTCAGATAAAAATTTAATTTAGAAAGAGCTGTATTTTAACAGCATTAAATAAAACTAGAAAGGCTAGAATGCTTGGTATAAATGAAGTCAGATTTCTGAAGAGAGAAATTCACAACTTACAATTAACAAAGTACAGATAACAGTATAAACAATTATGATCCCTCATAAGTGACAAATAGATAAAAACCAAGATAGAATTTTCGAAGATGAATGCTGTCTATTTCACACATAATGTAACGTTTTAATACATTACGTGTGAGCCTTACTCGAAGTCTTACCTGCATCTCGTTGTACCATATGGTGCAGCCTCCATCTTCCTTGAGTCTTGTATTATAACACCCTTTTCCACGGCTGCTACATACATGGTACCAAACCTAAATTCAAAAAGGAAAGAATATTAACATGCATGGAGATAGATTCATGCTGAATAACTTATACTAAATTTGTTTTTAAGTAGTTTCTGTCCTCAAGGCACTAGAAAAATAGATTATAGGTATGTTATATTATCTAATTACTACTACTATTCAGTAGCTCATTAAGTAAATAGGTCTTCTGAAAAAGTTCTTTTTTGAGAATAATCCAAAAGTTTTCCTAAAATGGGTGTCAGATATCAAAAGGAATTCTCACATAAAAGGATGAAAAAATACTGAAGCATGCTACGTCAAGAATTAACATAAAAAATAAAGTTCAAAAGAAAATAAGTTCAAACGTTTCATATAAGAGAATAATAAAGCAAATAACACAAAACATACAACTAGTAAATTTTGGCGATGAGTATATGGGAGCTCCTTATGAATACGACTTTTCTATAAATTTGTAATTATATAAAAATAAATCTCCATGAAAAGTCTTCCATGGTACCATGCCAGAATTTTTTTTTTTTTTTTTGGTAGAAATGACTACAATAAAGCTAGTAGGAAAAATGACATTTTGCATTTTTCCTTTCTAAATTTCACCCTATTATTTGTTCATTCAATGAATACAGAAAAAAAAGATGCCCTAAAAAGTTCATGTATATTCCATATGCAGCTGAATTAAATTTAAATGGGAAAATCAAACTGCTTTTATTTCCAACATCTAAAATCACAACACACACAATGAATATAATAGAGCACTACAAAGATTACCTTTTCTTTTTCTGTTGCCACCAGGGAAATTGCCAGACCCATCCTGAAAGATGTTAAAAGCCTTCTATTAGACTTTATTCCCAAAGCATAGAAACTTAAAAATGGGGGAAAAATTACAGAAGTACCTTTCAGCTCTTCCTACTCTGCCAATTCGATGTACGTAGTTTTGCTTTTCATCAGGCAGAGTGACATTTATAACTGTAAATAAAAACAATTATGAACAATTATCATTAGTTTCTAATTTTTTTCAAACATACTAGAAGGCTTTACTTTAGGTTCCATAACAATCACACTGCAGGCATAAAAAGCTGCTATTTACCATAAGGAACACCATGGATATCAATTCCTCTAGCAGCTACATCTGTGCAAATCAAGAATCTTACATCTCCTTTCTAAAGAGAACAGAGAAGAGAGAAAGGAGTTTGTTAGCACATACACTAACAAATAAAAACAAATGCTATCCCTCCACTAAAGGAGACCTCTAAAAACTCAAATGGAGATACTCATAATTTACTGGACCAAGTCTTGAAGTTTTATGTCACAATCTGCTAAAACATGACATTTAGGGTGATTAAACCAGAAATTGGGTTCATTTTTGCTTTTCTTTTACTACTCAAAGATATTAAACCATTGCTAAAACTTGGCTTAATCTTTAGAAGAATCTTTAGAAACTGAAGAGAAAGATAAAACAGAACAAAATTTATAGATGTAAGCATTATCTTTACTCTTATATTCAAATAAATCCAGAATACTAGATATTTTACCTAGAGGCTACACTTTTTGTAACAGACAAAATTCTCAAGAGGAGGAAATGAGGGTAGGCCCCTGGTGCTCACCAAGAAATACAAATTAGCCGTTAGATGTAATTTGTGCCTCAAAGCACATAAAAATTAGAGATTTGGGGGAGGGAAGAAGGGTAGACTGACTTATGGTCCAGAAAAATGCCCATGCTAGAGAAAGGTAGCACACAAACTAAAGCAAGACCATGTGATATGTTTTCAGATCCACATCAATTATGCCCAGCACAGAAACAGAATCCAAAGTTCTTGAACCCAATACTTCCCACCCTTTTTCTTAGAAAACGATACCTGTACTATACACTGGGGTCTATTAAATTAATGAGTCTGTTTGCAGGTAGAGAGGTTACTGACCTTTATGGTTCTAAAGGCTCAAAGTTCTAAATGGCTCAAGACCAACCCACCTACACCAAGAGCTATATGACCCATTCATGTGCTGCAAGCACGTAACTGGGAAGGTCCGCCCCAAACAGTATCAAAATATTTTTAATTCTATATAACCATATTCTGATATCTGTCTTAATTAACCTACAAAGTAAGTTCCTTATGGCTCTTGCTGTAGACTATTTTTTAGGGCTTATAGACATGGCTTAATTATCCAATACTTGTCCTAAAAATATATACCTGAAATAATTTAACAAAAATTTCTCAAATTGAAAATTCTTGTTATAGTAGTGTTTTGTTGATAGAGAATGTGTAATTTACCATTTGGGTGTCAACAATGACTAATCCCTGTCATGAGGAACACACATTAGTTAGGGTACAAACATTTTGAAATTTCTAGGACAATAATTGCTTTAACAGTATTAACTGGAAATGCTTAAAACTAGCTACAATGCCCCCTTAAGTATTAAGGAAACAATGAACTATATATCAGTACCTTAAATCTTTCCAAGTTTTGCTTTCTCTCATGAGGCTTTCTGTCACCATGAAGGCAAACACACGAGAACTGGTGTCCTTTTTTATCAGGTCCTAGTGAAAAGCACATTAAGCTTTTAACCTGGGGAAATCTTCTGCATAAGACTATGTAAAAAAAAGCCAATAAAATTGAGACTACAATAGTACCACACAATTCCATAAAAATCTATCCCCCAACTTGCTATAAACCTTGGTTAACACAATTTCTGTCACAAATGAAGTACCATTAAGATGAACTCTATGGAGCTTTAAAGTTGTCTTGCTTTTAAGGACATCTTAAGTCACCCTTCCCAATCTGCAGGAGGAGTGGATCAAGCAGTATGCTAATGAAAATGCATATGTGTACACCAGGATCCTCACTACTCCGCAAAAAGCTGACTCAAAAAGTAGGCAAAGAGATCATTCTTGGAGGAACCAAAATTAAGCATCATAAAGTTAATGACCTTCCTAAAAGGCCATGCCCATAAGCCTGCTCTCTTCTCAAGGTATTTTAAGCAATGTTGTTATCTAGTTTCAAGGCCACAGAAGATTCAAAGCGGCAAACTAAAGATGGAGAGGTGCTATTTTAGAGGCAGGTATAGTCATAGCCAATCCCCCAAAAGAAAACTCTTCAAGTACACGCAGTAACAAAGAGTAACCACTAGGAGGTAACCAAATAACAATTATGCCACTTAACTATTCTTCAAAGTAAATTAAGTTCAATAAGCATACTTGAGAGTTCAAGGAAACAATACATTTTGAAAGGAATCTATTCAAAACGACTAACACAAAAATTAATTACGCAGAGGTGATATAACAGCCAACCAGAACTTATAGAGGCATACAGCTGAGATTTTATTGCATTCTGAATTCAAGTGGTTTAGGGAAGTATTGTATGCACATTCCAACTCTGCTGTTAGGGTACCTGTGGAGGGGGCAGAGATCCTTTAATCCCTTCTTTTAAACCCCTGTAATCTGGCATATATTGTGTTTGAGTGTTAGTAATGGTGTGGTAAACTTGCTTTCTAGGCAGAGGTAACATCCACATCCTAGGATAAAAGTAACTAAGGGATATTACTACTTGATCAATAGTACTCCTTAATACACATTCAACTCCTCCATTCAAAAAATACACAGGAAGAAAATATGTACTACAAAACAGTCACTATAACAGTCAAGCAAGTCCCTTTGCCAGGAGTTCAAGAAAAAACGTGTTACTTAACTGGTCACTATAATAAACAGTATAATGTTTCTTTACATGACTATTAGTTCAAATTTCTAAATTGTTCAAATTTTCTATATCCTTTTGAGTTTTCTGTCTCCTTGATGTACATCAGTTATAACCAGATGTGTTAGTCTTTCCCCACTGCAGTAATGGGATTTGTATGTTACCTCGTATATCCGCCAATTTTTACTTTTTATATTTTTTCCAATATTTATGATTTTAAACATGTAGCAACACTGAAATAATTTTAAGACGGAACAGCTGTATACCCACCACCTAGATTCAACAATTAACATTTTACTACACTTGCTTTAACCACATCTCCACCTACACCTGCATGCAACCATCATCTCATCTTCGTATTTTTGTACATCTCAATGTAAATTGCAGACATCATACGCAGTTCAGCATGCATATAATTAACTAGAATTCAATATTTGTTTAGGTTTTTTTGAGGTAAAAGTTGTGTTGAACAAAATCTACAAATCTTAAGTAGATTTGTTGAGGAAGTCCCACTAAGATACAGATCATTATCACCCCCAAAAATACCCTCATATGCTTTCCCAGCCTATCCCCACTGCCACCCTGCTACTGTTCTGATATTTTTTCCACCATAGATTAGTTTTGACTTTTAAAAAATTTCACATGGAATCATACAGTGCATACTCTTGTGTAAGAATTCTTTCATTTGGCATACAGTTTCTGGGATTCATCTATGGCTGCTGTGTCTACTCAGCAAGGAAAAGTCTGTTCCTTTTCACCGCTGAGTAGTATTCCACTGTATAAGTATTTCACACTTTTTCTCCTACTGATGGACACTTAGTGGGTTCTCCGTTTTAGAATATTATAAATAAAGCTGCTATGGCCATTCTAGCACCCATCTTTTTGTCAATATGTGTTTTCACTTATCCTGGGTAAATAGGAGTCGAATTGATAGGCAATAAGATAGCATGTTTAACTTCAGAAAAGACTGCAAGACCCTTTACTAAAGTGGTCATACCATTTTATATTCTACCAACTGTATGCAGTTGCTCCATAGGCAAAATTTGGTGTTGTATTTTTAGTTTAGCATGTACAATGGTATTATAGTCATTTTATTTTGCATTTCCATAACAACTGATTGAGAATTTTTCCATGTTGGTTTATGATATGGTTTGGCCGGGTCCCCACCCAAATCTCATCTTGAATTGTAGTTCCCATAATCCCCACATGTAGTTGGGACCTGGTGGGAGATAAGTGAATCATGGGGGTGGTTGATTGAGAATTTTTCCATGTTGGTTTATGATATGGTTTGGCTGGGTCCCCACCCAAATCTCATCTTGAATTGTAGTTCCCATAATCCCCACATGTGGGTGGGACCTGGTGGGAGATAAGTGAATCATGGGGGTGGTTACCCTCATGCTGTTCTCGTGATGGTGAGTGAATTCTCATGAAATTTGATTATTTTATAAGGGGTTTTTCCTGCATTGCTCAGCACTTCTCCTTCCTGCCGCCATGTGAAGAAGGGCATGTTTGCTTCCCCTTCTGCTATGGTTTTAAGTTTCCTGAGTCCTCCCCAGACCTGCAGAACTGTGAATCAATTAAACTTCTTTCCTTTACAAACTGCCCAGTCTCAGGCAGTTCTTCATAGCAGCATAAGAACAGACTAATACAGTTTACATACTCAAAGTTATAAGAAGCATAAAATTTGAACCCTTATAATTTTATTGTAGCTTGGATATTTTATTACATAGTGAACATTTCTAGTAATATTTCTCTTAAAGTCTATTACATCTCTTATTAATATAGCTAGACTGGCTTTCTTCTGGTTAATATTTTAGCTGACACATGTATAATATTTTTTCATTCCTTTCCTTTCCATTTTTCCGTGTCTTCAGATTTTGGGTATGTTCCATGTAAATAGCATATTGCTAGACTTCATCCAGGCTAACAATCTATGCCTTATAACAGAAGACTTTGTTCACTGATACAGCATTTACTCATACATTCAGATTTTTCCAACATTGATCTTATTCTATAATTTCTAACCATAATTATTCTCATTTTATTCTCCTTCCTTTCTTGCTCTTGTTTAGGGTTTTCTTTTCTTCATTCTCTTTTTCCACATTTACTGGTTGAAAAGATAAACATTCTATTACTTCAGTGATCACATTTAAAATTTAAAATTAATAAATATCTTTCTTCCAAATGATATAAAGCTCTTAGAATGCTGTGATTCAAGTTCACTGTAATGAAAATGTACCTATGTGGAAAATTCTCTCTTGTTTTTCCTAGGGCTTATCATATGGAAAAGTACTGAATAAGCATACTTACAATATGCCATCACTGCTTTAAATTCTGTGCATGTATTCTAGATTGCATCAACATGAGATTAATAATCTATTACAAGAGGAAATAAACACAATTTATTTCAAGTGAGAAAAAAATTACCTCCTCCTTGTTGCATAAAGTATTGCTCCAAGTTATCACAGTCAATTTTGGTTCTACAGAAGATAATTGCTTGATCCATCTTATGTTCCTTGATTGCCCGGACAGCATACTCCCCCTTGAGGATTTTAATAGCTTCAGACCACATCTCTTGAGTACCATAACAACAACAAAAACCAACAGAATTTCAATCTGAATTTGTCATGAATACACCTAATTATAGTCACAGACTGCTTGATTTTCCTAAAAAAAAGTCTGTTTTAATAAAAGTATTATATATAGACAAGGACAAGAAGTAATAAGATAGAGTGAAACAGTGAGTTAATCCATTCATTCATTTAATTTGTTTCTGTTAATGTTTTTATGCTACTTTATGTGGTATACAAATACCCACAACCATACCTCTTATGAGGGGACACACACATACACACATACAAATTAAGAGAAATACATACAGCAAAACCATTCTTATCTCTCATGAAGAACAAATCATATTCTGCCTTGCATGAACTTCCCTAAATGCTCAACAAATGCTTTATACAATTATTTTAACTCCTTTTAAATAATTAATGTACTCTAAATCAATCTAAATACCAGAAAGTTCATACTTCACTTTACAAAGTAAAAACCTTAACACAAAAATCTAGTAATTTCTTAGTCTCCACCTCCAACTCTATTTTTCAGTGTGAAGCTGTATTATAATTGTTACTCCTCAACCACTAAATGTAAGACTTTCATTTTGTGACCCAACATAGAAGGTCTCTCTGATCATCTCTACTTGTAGTCTAAGCTAAGCAAAACTTTTGCATGAAAAATATAAGAAACAAGAAAATGTGGAATTTTATAAAATGTATTCTCAAACAGTGGGACGACAGAGAGTATCTCTGCTCTCCTCCAACTATAAGGATAACTAAATATATATCTTGTTAATTTAGAGCTACACATAAAACTGAGTTCAAAGGAATTCTCTTTAATCAAGATTTCAGATAATTCACCTTTTTGATATAGTTAAAAACCTGCCAGTGAATTCAACCATGAAGCAAATACAGTCGGATCCTCACCAATGAATAATCTACCCAAGCCATCTGACATCAGACATACAGCTTAATGGATTAAAGATCCATTCTTCTAGGTTTTCTAAGCACCATCCTTGTATCATGATGTACCTTCCTATATTTTCAAAACACTAACCTGAAACAAAGTGTCTCGGCTCTGCATAGAAGATTCTTCACTGAGGCAGAATTTAATGTTAGGCTTTTAAAAAATTGATAAATATTTAACGGTACAGATTTTCAGTTTAAGAAGATGAAAAAGCTCTGGAGATGGATAGTGGTAATGATTGTATAACAATATGAATGTACTTAATGCCAATGAACTGTACACTAACAGTTAAAATGCTAGGTTTTATGTTATGTATACGTTACCACACAATAAAAGTCAACAAACAACTATTTCAAAATCATTTCAGTATCTTTTACAAAGCTGTAGCTAAATAAATTCTTCTTTATTATGCAATATCCCTGATAGGAGGAACTTAGATGATATTTCTTCTGGAATTCAGGGTCAATATACAATAGTCTCGCTAGAAAAATTTGCTGGTTTCCTCTGATCAATGAGAATTCTATAATTAAAAATATCTGTGGCCATGCGCAGTGCCTCAAGCCTGTAATCTCAGCACTTTGGGAGGCGAAGGTGGGTGGATCATTTGAGATCAGGAGTTCAAGAGCAGCCTGGCCAACATGGGTGAAACCTCGTCTCTACTAAAAATACAAAAATTAGCTGGGTGGTAGTGGAGCGTGCATAATCCTAGCTAACTGGGAGGCCGAGGCAGGAGAATCACTTGAGCTGAGAGGGAGAGGTTGTGGTGAGCCAACATTGCACCACTGCATTCTAGTCTGGGTGACAGAGTTGAGACCCTGTCTCAAAAAAACAAAAATTTTCTGATTTAGATGCCAGGAGTCTAACATCTAAATTCAATAATTAAAGCCAGGCACAGTGGCTCATGTCTATAATCCCAACACTTTGGGAGGTCAAGGTGAGAGGATCACCTGAGGTCAGGAGTTCGAGACCAGCCTGGCCAACATGGTGAAACTCCATCTCTTCTAAAAGCAGAAAAAAAAAATTAGCTGGGCGTGGCAGGTGCCTGTAATCCCAGCTACTTGGGAGTCTGAGGCAGAATTCCTTGAACCCAAGTGGCAAAGGTTTCAGTGAGCCAAGATTGTGCCATTGCACTCCAGCCTGGGTGACAAGAGTGAGACTCTGTCTCAAAAAAAAAATAAATAAATAAAAACAAAAATAAATGAATAAATTCAATGATTCCTATTCCTCTAAATTGACTAGTATCAGCTTTTTCCCCATTTCTATTATTTTTGTTGCTTATATTTTCAAATTTCCTGTTCTAATTTTGCAGTTCATTTCACATCCTTCATGAGAATAGGTATATAAATTTCATTTTCAAAATCTTTCAACAAGTTTGATTCTTTGAACTTACCTGGACTATTAGCACCAGGTCTTGTGTTATCTTTTGCATGTACATCATCAGTCTATCAAAAGCAAGAAATAAAAATGGGATAGAGGACAGGTTAAATAATGATTCAGAACAGATGCTGTTTTTGAAAAGGGAGAACTGTATTTCTCTTTAGACTGCATTTCATATGCATGTCTTTATAATGTAATCTGTAGGCAAAATCATTCTTCAGATTCAGAAAACCCTTCATTAACTATAGGTCTAAGACAATCACTTTTAAATGTAATAATAATAATGAAAATGCAGTTTTTACAATATTATATATTTCAAATAAACATAACCTTACTATATAAAGGTAAATCTAATCACAGTGAAGAAAATGAAAAGATGACCACATAAAATGGATTTTTAGAACAAGGTATATCAAGAGAACACAAATGAGGACTCCTACTAAAATACTACTAAAAACGGAAATCATTGTATCTGAAATTAGATGTATATGTATGTTATTTACTTATAAAAATTATATCAAGGAAGCTGATCACAAAAGTATTATTATGAAGAGAGGAAAATAAAAGATGGAGTCCATCATTTATTCAGTGCTTTTTAAAGGTCTAAGAGTCTACAATGTATTGGACTTTTCTTTAACACAATAACTGATTGCTTTAAGCATCACTAAGAACCCAAGGCTAAGCTAGTTTACAAATTGCTTTGTTCTACATAAGCGTTATTATTATAAACCACTTACTCTAATGTGGTTCTTTCCAAGCCTTTCCCAGAGTCTGTCAGTTTTGGGATTTACTGGGACAACAACATGGTGTACAGTGTCTGGAACAGAGTCTTCTCCTTTTAAGTCAACCCATGTAGGAAAATGCATTATCTTCTCAGACAGTTTCTTCACATCAAAAGAATGCAAAGTGGCAGAGCAAACAATCACCTAAGAGGAAACCCCAAACTGAGATGAACTTTTACAATAATAATTACTAAATCACAAATACTGATGTGAAACACAAAGTATGGTAACCTGGACTCCAAAGATATATTCAACACTTGACTCTACGTAGCGACAACTAGAGGTATGACTCTGAGCAGGTTAATCTCTCTAAGGTTCAGTCCCTTCACTGTCACATAGAAATCATGCCATCTCTTCCTCAAGTTCCTATAAAAACTAAGTAAAATGATGTCGTTTTTGAAAACCAAAAATCCTATGTTACTATTTATCCTCTTCACTCAAAAGCCCATCCTTCTTAAATGCTTCCTAAGAAAGAAGGATAAAGATAATAGCAGTATTTTAGGATATAACTAGAGAAGAAAACAATTTTTCAATAGCCGAGTTGTTTCCTTCAAACAGGAAGCAGTACCAATAATCTGGAATACAAACCTTAAATGTTCTACAGGACATAATAACTAAGAATTGTTACTTATAGTTTTCTACAACACCCAAGTAATTTCCTCAAATTTCCTTCTATTTCTAAAAGCAGCTTTTGAGTCTGTTACCTTTGAGTATATTATTTCAACCAGTAACAAAAAGAAAACATTTTACATGGTAGTAAACTTAATGAGAAGGCATCAAAAAAAAAAAAACAAAAAACCTTTGACTCCGCTCATTAGCATTAATGATGGCAGCGGCAGGCAATCTGGAGCAGCTGCTGCCATCAGGCTAGCTGCATGGGGAGGCACGAGCGGTGGCAGCAAGAGTGGCTGTGGGAGCTGCAGTGGTGGTGGTAGGTCCCCTGTGCCCTGTATCCCCAAGGCATCTGACTGTGCCACCCCATGACTGCGCCACCCCAACCCTCGCAAAGCTGGGCAGGACCCATTCCCAGGACCAGAGTATCAACCACTCTGGACCTTGGCCCCGTGTTGTGTTCCCACCTGCTGCCACTGCGGGAAGAGTGTGGAGAGGAGGCAGACAGTCCCCAGAGTCCACCCCTGGGAGGACCCCAGCTCCTGCCACGCTGGGAGCCACCTCAATGGGGCCAGGCCAAGTTGCCTACCAGAGAGGGAGCAGTGCAGTTGGGCACAGAGGGGCAGACAGAGAGGAGCCCCAAGATGGAGCTGGGCCCAGAGTGGTGCCATACTCCACGGAGTTGGTGGGAGCCAGGAGTAGGCAGGATCCCCAGTGTCCCAGGCATGGCTGCAGCCACCCAAGTTGTGGTTGCAGACCCAGGCATCTCTGCATTCTCGAGGGGGCCCTAAAAGGCCCTTCTTTCCCCCAACAGGTTCAGAGATGTCTGCTCCCACTGCCTGGCCTCTCCCTACTGTCACCAGCCACTCAGATCACAGAACAAAGTTAAGACTGAGCTTGGGCCTGTCACAACCCAGCTGGGTGTGCACACACTTGAGGCACCACTGATAAACCAGCCCATTGCCACCTTGGACCCCTCAAGACTGGGCGCCAACAAACATGGAGGAAGGCCAAGGCAGGCTGAGGATGGCCCAGTGCTGGCCTGCAAGTGGCCCTTGCAAGAACAGTCTGGGCACCATGAACAGCGGCAGGAGGCAGACAGGCTCCTGGGAGGAAAGGGGCTAGTTCCCAGTGGGGCCCCACCTTTAAACTGTGGAAGTCCTGAAGCCTGGGGGTCAGGCCACCAGTCCCACAGACTGGAGGGAAAACTTGTGGTGCTTTTCCCTGGGCTTGCCCATGTGCTAATCAGCACTCATTTCCTCCCCCTTTGAGGCCCATAAAAACACCAGACTCAGCCAGACTTGAGCAGAGGATGGAGAGACAATGGGGACATGACAGGACCACCAGCTGCCAAGAGGAGCTACCCTTTCTGCTGAGAGCTGCAGAAACAATGAAATGACCTGCCTGCAGGGAGGAGCTACCCACTCTAGGGCTCCTCTCTGCTGAAAGCTGAATGCTCAATGGGATGACCTATCTGCAGAGAGGAGCTTCCCACTCCAGGATCCCCTCTCTGCTAGGAGCTGAACTCTCATCGGGACACCCTGGCTGTGGAAAGGAGCTACCCACTATGGATCTCCTCTGAGCTGTTTTATTACTCAATAAAGCTCCTCTTTGACTTGTTCACCCTCCACTTTTCTGTGTCTCTCATTCTTCCTGGATGAGAACTTGGGACCCACTGAATGGCGAGGCCAAAAGTGCAGTAACTCAAACAGGGCTGAAACATGCCCCTTGTTCACCATGCTATGAATAATGAGAGAATGGTTCCAGCCAGGGAAGCTGCTTGCAGTGCACTTGGTTTAGCCACAGCCTCACAGACAGATGGAGCCCATGCCAGCTACCCACCCTGATGCAGCCAGTGTACCTGGCTGTGTGCAGTGGCCAGACCCCACATTTGCTCATACACCCCTCAATACTCTGTACCTGGCTCACCCTTGCCAGGCCAAGTGGGCAGAATGAGCCCAGTGGGCCAGAGCAAAACTCAGGCAAAGGCACCACTAGCCACAGAGGTTTCTAGCCATAAAAACAACCCCCACTAGGGTCCTGTAACATTAATACATAACAATTGTTTATATGTATTTTAGGATGCATTGGTAATTTTATACCTGAAGTCTTTTTCCATCAGAGGTAACCTGAGGAATCTGATTGTGCATCCTATTTATAAAATCAGAATAACCTTGAGAAAGAAGACCATCCTGCATGAGAAGCAAAGAATAAATTAAGTTTTTAATCAGTATAGAAAAAAAATAAGTTTCGATCACTATCAAAATCTTTTTTTCTAAATCAAACAAAATATAAGAAAATTCATACATATACATAGCCCTATATTTTCAAAATCATTTTGTTGGATATTTAAAGATAAATTATAAATTTAACTTCTTTGTGACTAAAATATGAAAAGATGACAATAAACAATCTAAAACCATAATCTAATAATCTAGAATGAAAATTCCAGTCAATAGCTTCTAACATATATCCTTCAACAGACTTTTTGTATAACAATTAAAAACCCTTAATGCTGAGGAACTAGTTAACCCAACTTGAAAATGATTTGGAAGTATGTCTAAGAGCCTCAAACACATTTATGTCTTTCCAGATGGTCTACATTTTGTATCTCTGACATAAGGAACAAATTTATAGTATGTAAAAAATGTATGTACAAACAAAGCTGGTTATTTGGAGAAAAAAATCAAACCTACCTATATACATAATAATAAGAGTAACTAAATATACCATGAAATAGCCGTATAATAGCCAGCCCACTAAACATAAACAATATTTATAAATTATTTAGCAACAATTACAGGAAATACTTATGATATTACATTTTTGCATTTTTTCCCAGATTCCTCATATTTTGATTTCAACTACATAAAATAATACATAAAAGAGTATATTAAAATACACCAAACTGATAACAATGATTATCTCTAGGTAGTAAGATCATGACTGAATTATATTTCTTCTTCGTTTTATATATTTTATCTTAAAAAATATAAGTACACTTTTTAAAAAGCATGATTATATTTCAACATACAGCTTCATCCAGGACCAGGAATCTGACTTGAGATAAGTTCAGCTTTCCAGTTGACACCAAGTCATCCAATCTTCCTGGAGTACCTACAACTATATCTACCTGAAAAATAGCAAAACAAGCACTTAATGAAAACTAAAGAAATACTGTAATTACCTTAAAACAGCAACCAATAACTGTCTCTTTTTTAATAAAAACATGCATTTTGAAGTAGTCAGTCAACTCTAAACTTATTTTTAAAAAAGGAGTTACAGATAATGCCGTATGTTAAACTTATACTTGGTTTCAAATTAATGTGAAGACTTTGGTATTTTGACCAAAATTGATTTTGACATCCTTAACTGATATACATTCTAATGTATAAAATTTGTATTTTCCAAGCAAAAATCAGATGAATTTACTGGAACTTAATGGAAAACCCAGAACTCAGGTCCCAGTTCTACCATTACTCAGCTCAACTTATTTAATCTCCTCTAGAATCGAATTCCCCATTTTTGAGTTGGGGAAATACCTTCACCTTTTCAAGATGGCTGTGATAATTAAGAGATAAGATGTATAAGGCACTAGATGCAGAGTGTCCTAGATGCTCAATAAATTTGGTTATTATTAACAATCATGGTGATCAGACTGTCTAGGAAAACAATAATAATTACTATTTGTCAAGCGCTTATAGTGAACAGGCACTCTGTGAATGTTTTATAAGCACACATTTTATTTCATGTTACCACTAAGGTAAATACTACTATAATTATTCCTATTCAGTGAGAAAACTGAAGTTTAGAATACTAAATAAAAAGTTTCAAACATATATAAAAGAGAGTAGTGAGCCTCTGTGCCAGTGCAAACAACTGACAACATTCTGCATTCTCTCACACATATCTTGTAGTCAAGCCCACAGGTATAGTGATTAGAAACATGGGTTTCAGAGTAAAGTTCTACCTATGAATTGTACCATCTTAGGCAAGTCACTTAATATTTGGTATGAAACCTCTTTCTAATCTGTAAAAATGGGGAAGACTACCATCTCAGAGGATTATTGTAAGAACTAAAAACATGTTATTTTAGCACAGTGCCTAAACCTTTTCTAGAAAGCAGTCAATAAAGATTAGGGTTTTTCTTTTTTTTTTGAGATGTAGTCTCCCTCTGTTTCCAGGTTGGAATGTATTGGTGCAAACTCAGCTTACTGCAATCTCCATCTCCTGGGATCAAGCGAGTCTTCCTGCCTCAGCCTCTTGAGTAGCTAGGATTACAGGTGCGTAACACCACACCCAGCTAATTTTTGTATTTTTAATAGAGATGGGGTTTCACCATATTGGTCAGGCTAGTCTCAAACTCCTGGCCCTGTGATCCAGCCACCTCGGCTTCCCAAAGTGCTGAGATTACAGGCATGAGCTGCTGCACTGGCCAAGATTGGGTATTTTTAAAGTGTGTATATGGACCAGGCGCAGTGGCTCCCACCTGTAATCCTGGCACTTTGGGAGGCCAAGGCGGGTGGATTGCCTGAGTTCAGGAGTTCAAGGCCAGACTGGGCAAAATGGTGAAACCCTGTTCATACTAAAATACAAAAAAGAAAAAAATTAGCTGGATGTGGCAGTGTGCGCCTGTAGTCCCAGCTACACAGGAGGCTGAGGCAGGAGAATTGCTTAAACCCAGGAGGTAGAGGTTGCAGTGGGCCAAGATCGCACCACTGCACTACAGTCTAGGCAACAGAGTAAGACTCCATCTCCATAAATAAATAAATAAATAAAGTGTGTATACGATGTATTCAGGTGAGCACAAACAAGGTATTACATAAAATCATTCAGTAAATTAGACAATTCAAAACTTCTACTCTTTAACTGACAGGCATTTAAAAACAACACTTCTGGTCAGGTGCAGTGGCTCATGCCTGTAATCCCAACATTTGGGAAGCCAAAGCAGGCGGATCATGAGGTCAGAAGATCGAGACCATCCTAGCCAACATGGTAAAATCCCATCTCTACTAAAAACACAAAAATTAGCTGGGCGTGGTGGTGCATGTCTGTAGTCTCAGCTACTTAGAAGGCTGAGGCAGGAGAATTGCTTTAACCAGGGAGTCAGAGGTGGCAGTGAGCTGAGATCACACCACTGCACTCTAGCCTGGCAACAGAGACTTTGTCTCAAAACCAAAAAAATCCACATAATTTCCATTCTTTTTTACCGGTTTTCTCCACCCTACACTAAAAATATAGGTTTCTATTAGCAAAGTTATTTCTCTACTTTCATTACTTCGTTACCTCACCGCTCAAATAAACAAAACATTGTGCTGAATGGACTTTTAACTTGATCCAATACGAGGCACTTACTATCCCATGAAAAATAAAGCAGGCATTTTGAAGCTATTGTTTTATCTGTATTGATAGTTACAAGCAAGTTCAACCTAGAAAATATTGTCTGAAATGTGAAGATAAAATCTGTCCAATGTATTAAGAATCACTATGTGCCAAGCATTTGCAAGATTTCTTTGAAGAAACATACTCTTCTGACCTGGCACTAATTTCAGCCTCACTTAAATTTTGTTGAAATGAAACGGCTGTATTGCCAAAATGACAGCCCATGATACTATGTTTTAAAAATTAAAAGTACGACTTACTCCATTTTCCAAAACAGAGAGCTGATCCCGGGCTGCAACACCTCCAATTATCAGAAGCTCCCTGAAATAAATATCAAGATGATAATGTAGAAAAAAAAAAAGATTAAAGTCTGCTTTACACTGATCTGTATCCATTTATTTTAGGTGGGAATTAAGGCTGAGAAAGTAATTGAGAACAAAGTCCGGAACAGGTGGGAAACGAAGCAGTTAAATCCCCGTAGTTGTATCAATTGCTGATGTGTGGTAAATCAAGAAAGAGAATGTGCAAGCTTTTTACACCAAAAACATTAATCCTCATCTACATATTCTTCTATATTAGGACAATTCAAGGTCCTTTAAAACCTGGTTTCAATCTGTGTTTTTAGACATATATACTTGTATGTATATAAAATGCCCTGAAAGACTATACAAAAATCCATTTAAAACGTTGCCTCCAGAAGGGATAACTAAAAATTGGGGAATGGAGCACAAGAAGACTTACTTTTCATAGTACCCTTTGGTGTTTGAACGTTTCTCATTTCAACAACTGGCACTAGGACACATGGATATGCACATGCAAAAGACTGAAGTTAAAACCCTTCCTCATGCCATACACAGAAATTAACTCTAAATGTATCACAGACCTAAAGGGAGAACCCAAAATCATAAAACTCAGAAGACAACACAAAATAAAATTTTCATGACCTTGGGTTAGGCATAGCCTACCTTAACTACAACACCAAAACACCATGACAAAAGAGAAATATAGATCTACTGGATTTCATCAAAATTAAGGCTTCCAAAGGACAGCATCAGGAGAGTAAAGGCCAGATGCAGTAGCTCACACCTATAATCCAGCACTTTGGGAGGCTGAGACACAAGGATTGCTTGAGACCACAAGTTCAAGACCAGCCTACAGAACACGGCAAGACCATGTCTCTACAAAAAATAAAAAAAAATTAGCCAAGCACTGTGGCACTTGCTTGCAGTCTTGGCTACTCTGGAGGCTGAGATGGGAGGATTGCTTGAGCCCAAGAGTTCAAGGCTGCAATGAGCTATGAAGCACCATCTAATCCAGTCTAGATGACAGAGTGAGACCTCATCTCAAAAATAAAACCAAAACCAAAAAGAATCACCTGGAGGAGCTGCTTTTCTTCTCTTAAAAAAGAAATTCTGATTCAGTATATGAAGGGGAGGGAATCAATACATTTTGTGTTTTTAAATAAGGTCCTCAAGTTCCTAGGTTTGGACTACTGTCCTAAACTATCATTTTTTTCTCCAACAATACTTTTACTTTTATCCACATTCATAATCAGATATATTTATCCCTATAAACTTAGCAGAAGGCAAACACACATATACATGAAAATCTATGCTTGTATGAAAAACACTCTAGGGTTGAAGAATATAAAAGAACCACTCCCGCTCTAAGGAATGTAAAACTGAGTTAGAAAGAGCTTTGCGTATTTAAAGCAAGAAATTTTAAGCAAGTATAGCTTTAAAAGGAAATAAAAATGAAGAAAATTAAAAAGTAAGGAAAACTAAAACTTGACAGTATGTAAGGAACAAGGAAAGGCATGTACAGACAGTGTATTGGAGGAGGGGCAGAGGACTGGGTTGGGACAGCTAGCTTAGCTTCATTCAAAGATCACGACTCCAGCTGGGTTTTAAGAAGGAAAAGGTGTGTTTATACTGACTACCAAATGAGTAGCCACGACTTTACCATCTTCATCAATAAACTGATTTTATTATTCATCTTCCCCTCCAGCTTGTCTATAAGTATGTTCATTTTTATACGTAATCATAGCACAAAAATCAATTCATACTAGCATTTTACATTCTTCCCAAAACACTTTTACAAAGAGGTCCCTGAGTTTCTTACACTAAGCAGATGCCCTGGTTACATGGTATGCTCAAGGCATTTATCGTATTTGTTTTCTTTCTCTCCCCTCCACACTATCCCCACACTTTCACACTTAATTCTGTGAAAGGAACATTAATTCTCATTATTGAAGCCCTGACCCCAAGCCTAAGACTTCACATATAGAAGGTATATAACATTTGCTGAATGAGGAACATGTATCAATCCTGAAAATAAAATTAAAAATTATTTTACTTAGTATAATTTATCCCTAATTAAGTTTGTTCAACCTGTAAATATGATCAGTATTAAAAAGACAGGTCTGCCTGGCACAGTGGCACATGCCTATAGTCTCAACTACTTGGGAGTCTGAGGTGGGAGAGAGAATTTCTTGAGTCTAAGAGTTTGAGGCTACAGCGTGGGAAGATCACACCTGCAAACAGCCAGCCACTCACTCCAGCCTCGGCAACACAGGGAGGCTTCATCCCAAAAAAAAAAAAAAAAAAAGAGACAGGCTTTTGTGATGTCAAAATATTCAAAGCTTCTGAAATTTGATAGTGATGACAGTTACACAACCTTGTGAATATACTAAAAACCAATGAATTGTACACTTTCTTTTCTTTTTTTTCTGAGAAGGAGTCTCGCCCTTTTGCCCAGGCTGGAGTACAATGACATATTCTCAGCTCACTTCAATCTCCGCCTCCTGGGTTCAAGCAATTCTTGTGTCTCAGCCTCCCGAGTAGCTGGGATTACAAGCACAGGCCACTGCGCCCAGCTAATTTTTCTATTTTTAGTAGAGACAGGGTTTCACCGTGTTGGCCAGACTGGTGTTGAACTGACCTCAGGTGATCTGCCCACCTCAGCATCCCGAAGTGCTGGGATTATAGGTGTAAGCCACTGCGCCCAGCTGAATTGTACACTTTCAAATAATGAGTTTTACGGTGTATAAATGTTTCGAGTTTAAAAAGTAATGAAAGGCAAAATTAACAAAAATCAAGCGTCAAATTGACTAGTAGTGTTTTACTTATAGGTTACAGCCTTTTTCAAAGTAAAAAGGATTTCTAGTGAGCAATGTCACTTAATTTATGGTCTCCTTCCAATGGCGGAAAGAGCCCTATAACTAGGCAGTGACCAATCTGAATGCCCAAATGGAAGAAAGCCACCACTGTGATGTAGTCTACAACAAACCTCACCAAGTTTACTAACATGCTAGAAATAGAGTGGCATATGTTCTATGCAGATGTAGTGAAGACATAAACTTAACATTGAATGAAATGCTCTCTTCAAAAAACCATTAGGGTCAGGCGCAGTGGCTCATGCATGTAATCCCAGGACTCTGGGAGGCTGAACAGGAGGATCACTTGCACCCAGGAGATTGAGATCAGCCTAAGGAACATAGTGAGACCCTATCTCTACAAAGGTGGCATGTGCCTGCAGTCCCAACTACTCAGGTGGGAGGACTGCTTGAGCCTAGGAAGTCGAGGTTGCAGTGAGCCACAATCATATCACTACACGCCAGACCCCCGTCTTAGAAAAAAAAAAAAGGTTAGATTTTTCCTCTAATACTGTTTGACTAACCATGACTTTTCATGTAAGAGACACAGGAAATAAAAATCTCAATTTTTTAATAAATCATATTTATCATTTAGCAAATAAACAGGAGTTTTATACGGAAATTATCATATTAAAGTATATTTACATACTCATACATGTGTATTATGTTTACACACTAAATTTCTACTTCATTTTTGTCTACCTTACTCTTCTGCCAAAAAACTTCAAACAAAAGACAGTAAGTATTTCAGCACAAAAGGAAGATTTACCTTAATTTAGGATTATCAATGTATTTCTTAAACTGCTTGACGTTATTCAAAGTTTGTTCAGCTAACTCCCGGGAAGGTTCAACGATGAGAGCTTTCGGAGCATTGGGGAGAAACTTTGTTTGTGTCACCTGTGCATTACCTTAGGGGAACAAAAAAGATGAGACCACATTCAAATCACACTTTAAAACACTGTTACTTATAAAACATTAGGACAACTATTCTAATATCAACATTTAAAATAATAATGTCAAAAAGTACAGAAGACACTCAAACAAAATGAACCTTAGCTTTCTAAAACAAATTAAGGCTACTTTAAGTTAAAACTATTTGGGTCGGTGGGGTGACTGGTACCTGTAATCCTAGCACTTCGGGAGGCCCAAGGTGGGAGGATCGCTTGAGCCCAGGCATTCAAGGCTGCAGTGAGCTATGATGCCGCCACTGCACTCCAGCTTGGGTGACACAGCTAATCCCCTCTCTTAAAACAACAACAAAAATCTACTTGGAATAATTCTAATCGATTGATATGTCTAAAAAAATGACTTAACTTGTTTTGCGACAAAGTAAACAGGTTAGGAAATGTGCTTTAAATAACTGAAATATATTAGATAGTACAATGGATAAGAGTATAAACTTCAGAGTCAGGCTGCTAAGATTTGAATTTATTTCTACCACTTATTTGCTCTGTTGACCTTGGGCAAGTCACTTAAAATCCCGATTCTTCAAGTTCTTTGTCTCTAAAATGGGAAAACGACTACCTTATAAGGTTGTTGTGAAGACTAACTAAATCATGCGAGGCACCTAACGTGGTGCCCCGGCACTGAATAAGCACACATTCTATAAATATTACATATAATTACCATTACGATTGGGATTCTAAAATGCCTACACTGAAACCAAATACTTGAGAGTTTATGAATTAGGTTTTAAAAATGAATTTTACTGGTGTGTTAAATAAAGATGTGTGACTATACTAGCAAGGAAAGTGTATGTAACTCACTATGAGAAGACTTACTTACTGGAGTTCTCATCAATTTTTTTCACCATTCTAGAAATCCTTACCCTCTCAGGTGTAATACCTGTGTGCTGCGATTTGACAATGTAACCATCAGGTGCCTTGGAAAGGGCAACAAAGCCATCTTTTGGTGGAAACTTAAATTCTTCTTCACCAAAGTTAAATTTCAGTTCAGCATTCTAGCATTAAATAAAAGAGAAAATTAAAATTCTTACCCTAATTGAAAACCATCAAATACAAAATAATGAAAAGCAAGCAGCTTTTAACTACAGAAAAATTTTCCTAACTAGATTCCTAATTACCTTCAAAACACAGGCAGGAAAGAGGGCTTGGTTTTTCATATGTGGTGGTATTTCAAATGCCAGACCAAGATCTTTTCCTTAAACAAACAAACAAAAAAAAAAAAAGAGAGAGAGAGATTGAAACAATCAGAAAAGAACTTGTTCATACCGACGCCGTCAAATCTGCCAGCCTGCACTCATGCCTGTCTCCTGTCACTGTGGATAAACTGTGCTGCCTAAGGCCAGCCTCTTCACTTTTTTACTTTGCTCCCGAAACTGTCATCTTTACCTCTCTACATTTTTCATTATTCCCTGTGTAGAAGATCATTTCCATTAGACATTCCAAAGCATATAAACATACTCCCACAGTAAAACACATAAGAAAACCTCCCTTGAACCCACTTCTCCCTACATTTACTTACCTTCCATTTTTCTTCTGCCTTTTATAGTGAAACTCCAGTTTCCATTTTCACTGTAGCCATTCCTTTCATCTCATTCTCTATTGAACTGGCTCCTAAAGGCTCCCCAGCCTCACCCCTTTGCTCCACTAGAACAGCTCTCTCATGCTTTCCACTTGTCAAATCCAGCAGTTAATGCACATTCATCTTGCTAGACTAGACTCATCAGCAGCACTGGACACACAATGATTACTCCCTGGTCATTCACACACTTCCTTCATTGGGACTGCAGGACCCCATGCTTTCTTGGTTCTCCCCTTGGCCTTCCTCCTCATTCCCATCTGCTGGATTCACCTCAACTTGCTGACCCCTAACCACAGGAACCCAAACCTCAGATCTCTTCTTCTCTTTATCTACTCCCATTCCCTAGGCAATCTCACCCCATCCTCCAGTCTGTCTTCAACAAAGCAGCCAGAATGGTACTGTTAAACTAAAGACAGATGATGCCACTCCTCTGCTCAAAACCCTCATAGCTTCCCATTTCACTCAAAATAAAAACCAAAGTTTAGATCATGGCCCATATGGCTCTATACGGCCTGGCCTCACCTCACTGATCTAACATTCTACCACCCTCCTTTATCCCCAGAGAGCTCCAGATCCAGTGGCTTCCCTGCTGTTACTCAGACACCTCTAGCACAATTCCATCTCAGGGCATCCACATTTACTATTCCCTTGGTCTAAAATGCTCTTTGCAGATACCTGCGTGGCCCACCACCCAACTCATTCGGATCTCTACCTAAATGTCACCTTATCAGCAAAGCCTTCTGACTGCCCTCCAGAGAAGCACAGACCCTCACACTGCTATTTCCTTCCCCTGCTTTATACCCTCCTTCACAGCACTTATGGCCACCTGATGTGGTATTCTATGTCTGTCTCTCACTACCAGTATGTAAGCCCCAAATGTCTATTCCATTTTCTTCTGTGCCTCCAGTACTTACTAGGGTACCTCACACATAGCCAAAACTCAATAAATATTTGTTCAAATGAAGGCAGGGGGGAGGGACAGGGATTTCAAAAAGAAGGTGGGAAGATTTTTAAAAATCGCAATTACTGATTATCATATATGTTTTCACTAATAAGATCCATATAGAGCTTACCATTTTTGGAGAACTTGACATGTCCTTTATCTATATCTAAGTAACATCCAATGGTATCATGCATAGTGAATTCCTAAAACACCAGAAAGTCAAGTGCTATTAATAGAAATCAAAATCTTAAAGTTAAAATATAGCTGCATCAAAAGTATATGTGTTTCAAAAAATATATATTTAAATTAAAAATGCCTAATAGAGCATATGACATATACAATAGAAGCATTTGACAGTCTTGTTAGAATCAACACACTTAGCCTTATTCACATTACTTAGATTTCAGCTCACCAGATGACCTATATTCAGATTCATCATGATCAAAAATAAGAAATGAGAATAACATGTATCAAAACCAAAATCAAAATGAGGTGAAAAGGGAAGACAATGTAATGTATTTTGGAGGGGATAACAAAGGCAGAAAAGAAATATTATACATTTCTTTTTGTATATATTTTATATGTACTATTTTATAATATGTATATGTATATGCATAAATATACATATTTATCTAGCTTGACAATATTTCTTCAATAAAGCCCAAATCCAAACTTTCTGTGGAAAATATACAGAAAATCCACTGATTTTGAGAATCATTTCTATACCCTCGTTCTGTCATGAGTGATCAAGTATGCAAGAAATTTACTTATGCTATGTTTAAGTTGATAACATAATAGCTTACCTCTCCATAATTATCAAACTGTTTATTATGGGATTTCTTTCCTGTTCCACCGAAGCCAAATCCAAACTTGTCAGTACCTAAATTTTAAAAATATTTTACTTTTCTGGTAAGAGAAAATATAAAATTAAAAGACCTGTAAAAGAAGTAATTTTATTCACACAGTATCTCCATTTCATGAAACCACAGGTGAACTATCCCTTAAGTTTCTGAATCCTGCAAACAACTAAACAGTGCTTAGGCTGTACGAGCATGTAAGACTAGAAACACTGCCGATACTGCATTCCTTTCTGCTCTGGCCACTAAGACATTCAGATGCAAGTTTACGATAACGTGAAGCATCTGTACAGTACTGTGTGGTACAGATTCACACACACTAACTTTACCCTGACTCCATTCATATTCTTGACTCTCATTTCACACTCCTATAATATCTGTACTTTTTGTAAGTTTCTTCAAATCTTTTTTGGAATAGGGTGGGGTACAGATAAATACTATTTTCATGTCTTTAAAATAAATACTTTTTACCATTAAATTTATTATTTTGCTTCCCTAAATAATAATATGTTAACCCACAAATGTAAATCAATCAATTCAATTATTTTAGAAACACTTACCTAGGTCCAAAGAGGCCTGCATAGTAGACCACCCGACCCTACATAACCCTTGGTCATGACAGGATACTTCATAGTAGTGTTTCCCTACAAGGATAAAAAACATTGAGATTTATATAAATCAGACACATGACTCATTTACCATGAAGCCACCTTCCCATTATTTCTGAATTACACTGGTGTGTACCAAATGAATAATTATAGGTATTTTTGTACCATCAAACACCTTCCCAGATCCTTGAATTAAAGCTATTTTTAAAAACTCATGGGCCAGGTGCAGTGGCTCATGCCTGTGGCCAGCACTTGGGAGGCTGAGGCAAGCAGATCACCTGAGGTCAGGAGTTCAGGACCAGCCTGGCCAACATGGTGAAACCCCATCTGTACTAAAAGTACAAAAACTAGCTGGGCATGGTGGAGAGTGCCTGTAATCCCAGCTACTCGGGAAGTTGTGGTAGGAGAATCGCTTGAACCTGGGAAGTGGAGGCTGCAGTGAGCCAAGATTGCGCCATTGCACTCCAGCCTGGGTGACGAGCAAAACTCCAAATAAACAGACAAAAAAACCCAAACCCGAAACCCTCATGTATTAATACATTGTCTCAAAAGTTTATACAACACAAATGCTGTTCAAATACCTTTCATTAATCCTTTAGTTGCTCTGCATCCATGCCATTCTTTTACTTCTCTGCTTTGACAACAAAGACCATCTGACCCAATTGCTGGATGTGAGAAGAAAACACAGAAAAACATCAGTACAGGTTTTATAAAACATGCATTCCTGCCTCTCACCATCAAAAAAAAAAAAAAAAAATCATTCAGTCTCACTAACAAGATAATTCCTTTGCTTGTTGCAATATTCCAGAGACTGAGACTTACTGATTCCCGAGTGACAGCAATATTTCCCAAGTGTAATTAACCATTTCATTCCCTGGATGTCCTTGGTTATGTCGGGGGCTATTTTCTATGCTGTCATCTGTTAACTAAGGTAAGATTTTACAGCAACAAGTCTAGAAAAGATTCAACACAGCTCTTAACCTGACTTGCACTAATAGTGGTTGGACCATCAATACAAATGTGTTTCGACAACTATTCTCTGGAGTCCTTTAAAGAAATATACTCAAGGATGATGCACCATCCACTCATCATTTGCTGTCCTGATTTTACACTTAAATTAACTTAAGGGACTATATACTAAAAGGTAACAGAACTGTCTCTAGCTTGTTCCTCAATCAATGGAAGAAATCATAATGGGAAAATAAGGGAAAGCATGAATAAACATGTATTTGTTACATGCTAATATAAGAACTCTAAAAGATGATGTATATTCTATATTATACATCACAATCAGTCACAGTGATGTCCACGTAGTAGGTGCTAAATGGTTTTAAGATTCAGCTTTTGTCTCTATTGGAAAAAAACTATAACTTCTGTCCTGGTTCATCTTTCCAACTCATATTCTGTAATTGAACGTAGAACAAACTGTTAAAAAAGCACCTCAACACACATCTTCCTACATTTTTCAGAAATCAAATTATTTAAAGTATGAATTCTTACCCACAGGGGTACTGAATTACATAAAACTGAACTTTTAAAAAGTTACCTAGGAGCTTCCAGGACAGCTGCCTGGGGAGGGAGAAGCTCCAACCTTTCCCATGCTTCACCCTAGGCCTCTCTTCATCTGTAGCCTTTGTAATATCTTTAAAAATAAACCAGTAAACATAGTTCCCCAAGTTCTGTGAGCCACTCTAGCAAATTAATTGAACCCAAGGAAAGAGCTGTAGGAACCCTGATTTCCAGCCAATCAGTTAGAAACATAAGCCATAAACTGGGCATCAGATGTGGGGAACAGCCTTGTGTGACTGAGCCCTCCATCTGTGGGACATGATGCTATCTTCATGGAGACGGTGTCAGAATTGGATTGAATTAAGAGTTCTCAGCTGGAAGAGCCATAATGGGAAAGTAGGGGAAAGCATGAACAAACAAACATGTATCTGTTACTTGCTCCATCAGTTCTCAGCTTACTTGACATGTGGGGAAAAAATCCACACATCTGCTGTCAGAAGTGTGCTGTGAGAGTATACAAGGAAAAATGGAGTTTATTTATTTCTCTGTATTCTCAAAATTAGTATCAGAATCAGGGTTTACTAGAACAACCTTGGCTCACAGAAACGTGGTTTGAGAAGAAAAAGGATAAAAGGGTAGGAGATGAGGAACTTTCAGTTTCTTGGTGGCCACATGATCACCTATGGTATGGAGCCATAGCTGTGCCATACTCAGTTACTAATGGTGAAAGTTACCAGTGGAATTTAGAGTTGGATCCAACTCCTGGGGAGCTGGTTGACTGGATGCATAAGAAAATGCAAATAAGGGCCGGGCCTGGTGGCTCACGCCTGTAATCCCAGCACTTTGGGAGGCCAAGGTCGGTGGATCACGAGGTCAAGAGATCGAGACCATCCTGGTCAACATGGTGAAACCCCGTCTCTACTAAAAATACAAAAAATTAGCTGGGCATGGTGGCGCGTGCCTGTAATCCCAGCTACTTAGGAGGCTGAGGCAGGAGAATTGCCTGAACCCAGGAGGCGCAGGTTGCAGTGAGCCGAAATCGTGCCGTTGCACTCCAGCCTGGGTAACAAGAGCGAAACTCCGTCTCAAAAATAATATATATAAAAAAAAGAAAATGCAAATAAGTAAAAAGTATACAGTCCTTTGGTTTCTGTAATAGCTAAAATGAAGTAAAAGAGTGCTGGGTCAGACCTTGATGTGAGACCACATACAGATTTCAGTCCATCTGAGCTTTGGTCACCAGCTTCAAAGCTGACCCCCAAGGGAAACATCATGCAGGGACATGAAAGTACTTCTAGGAACTGTGGTCACCAAGACGGCAGTCAATGTGGGAAAGAGAAAAACCAAAAAACTCCAAAACTGGAGGGCATAGTGTGAAGGTACTGCTGCATTTTGTAGATCAGTATCATAAGCTTCCTGAAGAGCCTTTACTAAAACACATTCTGAGAGGAGCTACTTTAGGAAAGTATCTTTGATTTTAAATGCAGCAGAACAGAAGGGCATGTTTGGGTTGATGCCGGTCTCATAGATTACCATGGAACAATCACAGATGGCTATGCATGATCCAGACACAGGAGGTTATTCCCAAGGGAACAGCCAGGCTGGTGGATTGGGTAAAAGCCACTGTAGGCAGGGTGTGGTGGCTCATGCCAGTGATCACAATGCTTTGAGAGGCCGAGGAGGGCAGATCACGAGGTCAAGGTTCAAGACCAGCCTGACCAAGATGGTGAAACTGCCTCTACTAAAAATACAAAAATTAGCTGGGCATGGTGGTGGGTGCCTATAATCCCAGCTACTCAGGAGGCTGAGGCAGGAGAATTGCTTGAAACAGGGCAGAGGTTGCAGTGAGCCAAGATGACACCACTGCACCCCAGCCTGGTTGACAGAGCAAGACTCTGTCTAAAAAAAAATTCCTCCTAGTCAATTCCATAGCTCTGACTCATTCTTTGTAATGGCTACACAGTAGACTTTGGATACGCTCTAATGTTTGTTAATCATTTCCCTAGCAATAGTATTTACTTTGTTGTTTTTTCCATTAAAAATTGTGGTGTCACAAACACCCTTGTACATATATCTCTGCAGACTGGTGCTTTTATCTTTGTATCTCGAGATACTGGTACTTTTATTCCAAAGCACTACACCCTCTAAGAATGTTTGCCCTTCTTTGCTCTACTTATGAGTTTATTAAAAAGAAAGAATGAGAATTTACATGATGAAAGATTTCAGAACTTCATTGGAATGGGCAGCTTTTTTCAGTCTACATATTCACAATCTCTAAGTAAGCAATAATCCTTGTCTGGCATATAACTTTACTTTCCATTTCTCAACTACATGTGAATTTAATCTTTGCATATTTACTGACTGTAGGAATTTATTCTTCTATGAACTGCCTATTAATATCTTTTGCCCACTTACCTTACTGATGCTGTCTTTCTTACCAAAATAGATGACACTTTATCCGAGACCTTCATAAGGAACCTCTACCAATTATAATGATTATCTTTATCAACATTACCAAGGATTCTTTCTATAATCCTTGTCCATTGACTTTTTAATAACCTTTCCTTGTTAAAAAAAAAATTATACAAATATGCCTATCTTTTCTTTTATAATTTCTGCATTTTCTATTTGGGTTATGAAAGTTTTGCCACTGCTAAATTATACATGTGGTTTTCTATACTCAAATTCATATATATATTTAAGTCCTAAATACATATGGAATTTATTTCTAATTATGAGATTGAAGTCAATTTTATATTGCTTTAGATGGATCATCAATTGTGTACCACCCTTTACTTAATAAATTATCTTTTTGTTCTCACTGAAATGAAATATAATTATTTTTCCCACATATAACTTCTCATATATACTGGGATTTATTTCCATTATATTCCACTGCCTATTCCTATGTCAGTTCCATAATGTTTAATTATAGTGACTAGATTCTAATATCTGGTAAATTAAATCTTAATTTTATTTACTTGGTGTTCTCATGTATTATTTTTTAAAGTTTCTGAATTACAAATGAGCTGATGAAAAACTTATCCACTTACCAAAAGCAGATCCTCTGTCATACGGGTTCATCTGCCACTTGTTGAGCACTAAACAAATTAAAGTAAGAAAAGTTATCCACATATACATGATATTTAAAAGGTGGCTCACACCTGTAATCCCAGCACTTTGGGAGGCAGAGGGAGGTGGGTCACTTGAGGTCAGGAGTTCAAGACCAGCCTGACCAAATGGGTAAACTTCGTCTCTATTAAAAAAAATACAAAAATTAGCCAGGCATGGTGGCGTGCGCCTGTAATCCCAGCTACTTGGGAGGCTGTGGCACAGGAATCGCTTGTACCCAAAAGGCAGAGGTTGCAGTGAGACAAGATCATGCCACTGCACTCTAGCCTGGGTGACAGAGCGAGACTCCATTTCAAAAGCATAAAAATAAAAAATAAATTTAAAAATGCTCTATATAAAAAAAAAAGCTACTATCTTATATATCCTAATGGCTCTAGATTCAACATGGTTTTACAGATTATTTACAATACACAAATAAAATTTGTTTTTATTAAAAGCAAAAACACAACTGAAAAATCAAACATGTTGAAGATAATCATCACGGGCCTATCTAGGCCCAAAACCTTATCTCCTCACTTGCTTGCTTCAGTGCACTCTGCATCAGATGACACCGATCTCTGTCCTTACTCCTAGGTCACTAGTAGAATGAAGTTTTAACTAAACAAGTTGACTTTAATCATGAAGGAAATAACTGATCAACATTTCAGAGTCTAATTATTTTGTAACTAGCAAAAAGAAAAGCAAGTCCTTTACCTGAATTCAATACCACATTCAAAAGTCACATATTTTTTTCATCCTCTTTTACGGAACTGGCATTTTCCTTTTCTGACACATCTTACTAGTCTATTAAGATGTATGTGTGTGTGCGTGTGTATATATATATAAAAATTAAAAATTGTAATAAAGAGAACTCCACGTGCTTTCTAGCTCAACTTTCCACTCAGGGTAGAAATCCTTTCTGGATTATTTCCGGTCAAAAGATATTCATCAACAGCTTAAACACTTTGAACATTAGAGAAATAGCTTTGAGGTTCTCCCTTCCATTGTTGGCTCAATCTAGCTATGAGGGAGTACTTTAAGTTAAACAGAAATCTTCATCTAAACTATTTCTAATTGGTCCTGGTCCTACTTTCTAGAATAATTATTTTCTCTCTAGTTCTCTTCAATAATTTAACAATTATCCCATCTCCACTTTTACTTCTTCTCCATGTTTAAATTTCTAGTTTCTTTATTCCTCATAGGACATAACTTTTAGAACCATTATCATTATGGTTATTCTCCTTTAGGAGTGTTTTCTTTTACCACCATTCCTCATAAATGACGGCACAGTTGTTATAAGTTCTGAAACTATTTTAGAATAGGCCAATAGTGTAAATAGTTACATCAATTACCTATCTCTTAATTCATTCACGAGTTCATAGACTCTATGTTATACATTAAATGTATACATTAAATGTATAACATGACTTTCAAACAACTGAAAAGAATATGTTAATATGCCAGGTTCAGTGGTCTTCAACTTGCTATTTTTTAACAATCCTGTTTTGTATAATGGAACAAGAGTGATTTAAGGCCGGGCGCGGTGGCTCAAGCCTGTAATCCCAGCACTGTGGGAGGCCGAGGCGGGTGGATCACGAGGTCAAGAGATCGAGACCATCCTGGTCAACATGGTGAAACCCCGTCTCTACTAAAAATACAAAAAATTAGCTGGGCATGGTGGTGCATGCCTGTAATCCCAGCTACTAAGGAGGCTGAGGCAGGAGAATTGCCTGAACCCAGGCGGCGAGGTTGCGGTGAGCCGAGATCGCGCCATTGCACTCCAGCCTGGGTAACAAGAGCGAAACTCCGTCTCAAAAAAAAAAAAAAAAAAAAAAAAAAAAAAAGAGTGATTTAAAATACGGAATAAATATTATTAAAACATAACAAAAGATTAATTAAGATAGAATGAAATTTAGAAACCATTCAACAGAAGCAAAACAATTTAAGGATGAAGAAAGTGAGGTAGGATTGTTTATAGTAGAGATAGTATCAGAAACCTAATAAAAAGACCAATTTCCATGTAGATAGGACTGCACATAAGATACAACTTAAAAATCTATATTTTATCCTCCTAGGTGGTTCCCTTCTTATCTTACTTAGAAGAAAAAGAATGCCTCTTTTCCCTGTAAGGCAATACTTCCCACCAGCATGGGTTTTTGCTCCATCAACTATTTGTAAAATCCTCCCTTCATATTTTTGTAAAAGGTATCACTTTTTTCTTTAATATTAAGCATAGAAAGTTATAAGGTTAAGAAAAGCACTAAAATATCGAAATGTAATTTCCAAAACGCCAATGTTTTCTCAAAGGGAGCACTATTAGTATCTTAGGAGGAACAATCTTTCAATGCGTAGGCTCTAAATGACATTTAGCATCGCTGGTTTCCAGGGTTCCAGACCCCAATACCACCCCCCAGATATTGACAATCAAAATGTATAGCCAAACCTCACATTCCTAACTGCCAGTGATGAGAATCAATGGCTTATATAAAAGGAAATATCAGTTTATAAAAATCACCTGAAGCACCAGTTTTAATTGTTGTTTTTCCTTTTTTGCCTTCCTGTTGGTCTTTCAGAGTTTCATAAACTATCTGGATAACTGGAATACTAAAAGCCTATCAAAGAAACAAAAGGTCTCTATATTAGTATTCAGATATTAATGACAGTTTAATAACCAATATAAATGACAAAAGTTATGCATGCACATCAAATAACTATACATATTCCAGATTGCTATTACAATTTCATTTGCCCAAATCAAAAATACCAGTCAGACAACAAAGAGTGGACTGAATGAGGGAAATAGGACACAGCTAATATCATGAAATGATAAAACAATGGGGACCAGTAGAATGAACCCACACTAAAGAGGAAACATATCATCCAGTCTGACAAATTATTTCTCTAGTCTAGGCCAATAGATCAACTTCTGTATGTAACCTTTTTAAGAGTCATCATATTAAAATTCCGAAGTAAGTATAAACACTAAAGATATTGTAACTATCCAATTTAAAAGATGTTCTTAAGGTCATACTTTTTTGTAGATCTTCAACATTAGCTGGCAACAAAAATATCACTTTCAGCGGCAAGTAAGCAATTCCTCGACTTTTGAAGGTCGTTATTTTATTAAATATTTCAAAGCGAAAACTACCATACAAAGCTACTTTAAAATTCAACTTTTAGAATGTAAGTAAATGTAATACTTACACCAGTTTTGCCACTTCCTGTTTCTGCAGCCTGAATGCAGGGGAAAAGTTGATTTTACAAATTAAGTTGTCTATTAAAGAGATGAAATTAACACCATAATATGTAGAAATCTTTAACATTTGACTGGCTACCTGTATTTTCACAGTGCCTCCAGATTATCCAGGCTTCCTCTGTCAACTCTGACTGTAGGCCATCTTGTTACCTTTCCCATAACCTTAAGAATCTTCTCTTCTTTTCCTTTCTTGTTGCTACCATCATTCTAACCTAGAAGCTCTCATCATTCTAATCTAGACTATTATAAAAGCATCTGAACAACATCTAATCCCAAAACTATACTACAATCTGCTACTCATATTAGTCTTCATAGAAGACTAATACTCAAATTCTTCATAGAAGACTAATATTCAAATTCTTTAACAAGACACTTGAGAAAGAGCCCAAATAATCTGACCCATTATCTCTCTCCCATTTTATTTCAAGTTTATCCCCCTCAGACACATATTTTATGCTACCATCTAACTGAAGTATTCCAGGGTCATATTCTACATTCTACTATTTGCTGTTTTTGTTGATGTTCTCTCTACCTGAAAAGCATTTCTCTTTTATCTTCCCTATCTTCCCTTGTCAAAAATCTGGCCCATGCCTATAATTCCAGCACTTTGGGAGGTCAAGACAGGAAGATCACTTGAGGCCGGGAGTTCAAGACCAGCCTGGGCAGCATAGTGAGACCCTGTCTCTACACAAAATACAAAAAATCAGCTGGATGTGGTGGCGCATACCTGTAGTCCCACCTAATTGGGAGGCTGAAGTGGAAAGACTGCTTGAACCCAGGAGTTTGAGGCTGCAGTGAACTATAAATGCACCACTGCACTCCAGCCTGAGCAACAGAGCTTGGCCTTTTTCCAAAAAAATAAAAGAAATCTATTTCCTCTAAGCAGTCCCTATGACCCCTGAAGCAAAAGGATAACTGGACTGGCATTTCTTATGAAGGTGCCACACATTCTCTCTGATACAAGATTTATTTTTGTACATTTCTTATTGCCCTAGTTGGTTTAAGCTTCTCAAGGGTGAATACTTAACCTGTTTAAAACTTTTACCTAATACTCTGAATACAATATATGTATCATAAACGTTTGTGAATAAAGTTAAAGTATCATTTTTAAGCCTATGCAGTTCTTAGAGTGTGCCCCCAGCTCCCAACCACCTCACCAAATTTAAACATACCATGAGTACGTCGCCTCCTCCTAGGATCAATGGGATAGACTCAGCCTGGATATCAGTTGGGAGACTAAAAATCACATTTGAAGAATTTTAGTTAGTGGGGCGAAAAATCACTGAGCAAATTAAGTCATGTTAAACTATAAGCCTAAAAGAGAATTTCACATGGTAAATATAATCCATCTTATTTCACTAGAAATAGGTGAAGATTAAAAAAGGAAACTTTCCATAATTTAGAAAATCACAAGAAAAATTGATTTTCACTTACCCAACCGGACACAAAAAATATTTGATAAAATCACTACCAACTATTTAAATTATAAAACATCCTCTTCCCAGGTACATTTAAGCTTTATGTACTTACAGCCAATCCATCTCTTCCACAGCTTGTGCAATCTCAGGCATAACACCCATCTCTGAAAGTAAAAATTAATTTTAAAAACCACATATACTGAAGTGAAATCATAAATTGCATTGCTCTCAAAATTACTATTCATAAAATAGGATAAAGACATTGAAGGAGAGCTCAGTTACATCAAATCTACTGAGTGTGGAACTGTTGAAAGAGCACAAGTTCTGGAGAAAGACTTGAGTTCAAATCTAAGCTCTCACTTATTAGCAAGTGACCTTAGGCAAGGCTGTAAGTCTGTTTTCTCCACACAAAATGGGACTGATATTACCTACCTTGTAGGGCTATATGATGACCACAGATGATAATAATGTGATACATCTGGAGCATGGTTGCAACCTAATAAACTGTAGCCACTATAGTGCCTGTTTACCTCTTAGAACTTGTAAAAAGTCTGCCAGGCGTAGACAGGGTTGTTGCAATCAGAGAAAAATGAACAAATGGAAAGCACCTATATTTATTGGCAGCCATAACCAAAATTCTGATTAACTGAAGACGGATGGGCCAGTGGCGAAAATGCAGGCAACTGGAAATGTCAGCGGAAGAGCTGCTCTGTTCTTTACTATACACATCTCAGTAATACTACTTCAAGGCCCATCCTAAATGAATAGAGATGAGTTGCTCCTAAATGGGTTTTGTCATTTTATCATTTCTCATATGAACCATAGAAGGTAACTATATATGGAGTAGTGAGCTCGATTACTTAAACTTCCAAATGAGAAGTGATATTCCCAAGCCCTAGAAATAACCAATTTTGAAATTCTGTATTTCTTGCCATTATGAAAAGGCATAAAGCAAACATACAAATTGAAAATATTCTTCATAAAATTATGTAGCTTTTTCTTTGCGTCAGATGAGAAGGATCATCATTTTCAAAAAAAAAAAAGAAGGCTCTCCTAACTCAAAAAAAATCCACAGATAAACTAATGAAGATCTAAAGTTGAATATCTAGGCAGACCTTGCTAAGAATGAACCTATATTACAATCTATGGTCTCTCTCCTAAAATGCAAACTGCTTAAACTAATGGAGTGGTGGGTTCTTACTACATACAGAATATTGCAAGCTGAAGCTGTATGCAAAATTGGTAAATATAACAAAAAACAACATACCACTTTCAGTAAATTCTAGACAACCTCTTGTACCACTCTGGTCATATTCCTTGCATGTTTTCTTTGAAATCATGCCTTAAGTCTAATACTTTCAACAGTTAAGGAAAAATTAGAAACATTCATGGTTTTAATTCTAGCTTGTCTTTATTTCATATCATAGACTCTTTTTCCAGTCCTTTACCTCTAACATTCATGAAATTTGTGTATGACTCCCAAAGATGCGAACCTGTAAGATGACTACCTAGAACTTCCCTACAGACCTTGGCTCTAAAATCTTGTTTTAGGAGAATGTTGGGAAAAGACAAACAGCAACAACTCTGAGCAGATTTCCAACTGAATCCCATTAGAAGATGTAACTGAAACAGTCAGAAATCTTACATGACTGTTGCACTTTATGAGGCCAAGGTGGGCATATCACCTGAGGTCTGAAGTTCGAGACCAGCCCTGGCCAACATGGTGAAACCCCAGTCTCTACTAATAAAACAAAAATGAGCTGGGCATGGTGGCCGGAGCCTGTAGTCCCAGTTACTCAGGAAGCTGAGGCAGGAGAATCGCTTGAACCTGGGAGGCAGAGGTTGCAGTGAGCCGAGACTGTACCCCTGCACTACAGCCTGGGCTACAGAGCGAGACTCCGTCTAAAAAAAAAAAAAAAAAGTTAGGAACATTAAAGGACATTACGCCTAACGTGATACATTTATTTAGCAATAAACATTACATAAGTGCTACATAAATGTAACATGTTTGGCACATTTAAGGCTGATTACAGCTTCCTAAAACTGGATGTCTAATAGGATGATAAAGAAAGAGGGGAAAATGTCAACCATAGGGTTCAATAAGCCACATCAAATCGTATTTGGAATAAAGGAGGGCATCAGACGGCAAATAAATATAAATTTTCAAAACTTATGTTGGACTGGTGCGTATGTGAATGAAAATGCTTTCCCGCTAGGTTGAACACTGAACGTTAATGTTGATATAACAGCATTTAACAACAAATAAAGATCAGGTTTATGCCTGGGACTTTTGGAAGGGCCTGAAAAACCTGGACAGAGGCAGGATCATTTTCCCCAATGACTCCTCCCCACGCCGTCTCGCTTCTCTCCCCGGCAAAGCCCAGATGAGCAGCGGGCAGAAAAGGGTTCCCAAAGGGTCACTGCCACGTTAGAGGTAGGAGGCCCAGGCGTCTGGGAGCTGCCCGAGCAACGCCGCCGCCTGGATTTTGCAGCCGAAGGTGCACTGTTAGGAAGGCCAAGTGGAGATTGGTAGAAGGGAAAGGGTAGGGGTGGCACGTCCCGGCCAGCTCCTGGGAGCAACTGCCCTCGGAACCTAAGCCGCGGCCGCCCCTGATCCCGTAACGCCAGTCCACAAGGGGCTGCAGCGGACAGCGCCCTGTTGTCTCCCTGACCCCAGTCCGCTCCCGCCCCTTTAGCTTCCCGCGGGCCGCCCAAGGGCCGAAGCGTGCAACAAGCCGCCCCACCACCCCCAGAGCTTCCACAAACGCACCGGAGAAGGCCGCCATCTTCACCCCGTCCTCCGCGGCTTGGCTCGCTCGCTCGCTCCCTCCCTCCCTCCCGACTGACACGGCGCTGCAGTGGCTGCGCGCGCTTCCGGTCCCCGGCCCTCGGCGTTCGGAGTCCGGGCAGGGACTCAGCCCCGTGAGAACGGTTCCGACAGAGGGAAAGGCCCACGCCGGCCCCGCCTTAGGCGCCTGCAGCTGAGCAGATCGCGGGGACCCTTGGCCTCCGGACGCCGCCTTCCTCCTGGGCACCACGTGTTCAGAGCACACCACGCGGCCTCAGGGTTACTGCCACAGAGAAGGAAGCAGACGTTTGGTGATTAGGGTCACCCAGTGGGCTCAGGCTGACACCACGCCGTGCCCTCCCCACTCAGTCCCCCAACTTCACAAAGATGAGCAGGGCCTTGGCGTGTGAATGACCTGGAGAGATGGATTCGATTCGTTGCCCCGAGCACCAATGCTAGTGAGTGCCTGGCAGCCAGTAGGTATTTGCTACATTTTCTTTCCCCTGAAATAAATAATGATTTAGGTATCCCTCCCTTCACCCATGTTTGATGTTGCTTTGATAATATCGGGTTTGACAGCCTTGCAATTTTGACTCCTTTCTCTTTGCAGAGAGATGGGGAAAGTAAACGAGGGATTAGTCCTCCCAACCAAACACTCTGTCAGGAAGGTACTTGAATCTTTAGATGAGGATGCTAAGATTCAGGAAAGTTAAGACACTTATCTAAAGCTACACATCTACCGAATGGCAGCGTGGGATCTGAGCCACATCTGCCCCACGCCAGGGCCCATGCTGTACTATCTGTAGCCTGCCCCAGAGCGTCAGGGAGAAAAGTGGAACTCTCAGGCAAGATAGAATGGGGTTGCAGCTACTCGGGAGGCTGAAGCATGAGAATCCCTTGAACCTGGGAGGCGGAGGTTACTGTGGAGCCAAGATTGCACGACTGCACTCCAGCCTGGGAGACAGAGGGAGAGTCTCAAAAAATTAAAAAAAAAAAAAGGATAGAATAGGGAGGGTTAGAAGTACAGATATGGGAACCATATGCTGAGTTTGGATTCTACCTCTGCCACTTGCTTGCTGTGTGACCTTGAACAAGTCATGAAGCTTCCTTAGGCTTCAGTTTACTCATCTGTGAAACAGGGATGAACAGTGGTACCTTTCTCATACAATAGTTATGAGGATCAAATAAAATACATAAAGCACCTAAAATACTGCATAGCACATGGTAACAATATAGCTAGCTCTGTTATTACTATTACATGTAAGAGGATTCACCTGAAGCTCCAAAGGCCCAGGACAATACACTCAGGCCTGCAGCGTCACACTTCCAGGGGGCACTATTCACATTATATTCTCTATCCTTGTTATATTTTATCTAAATAATGCCTTGAGATAGTATAAAATAATATAAATAATATACTTGTTATATAATATTATTTATGTTAATAATATACATAATATAAATAATATCCTTGTTATATATAAAATATAATATATAAATATATATTTTATATATACAAATAATATCCTTGTTATATAATATATAAACATATGTTATATTTAATATATAAATACATATTATATATAATCTATAAATAATATCCTTGTTATATTTTATCTAAATAATACCCTACATTTATGCAATGTTGCAGTTTTGAATGGATACCAAGTACCCCCACATTCCCAAGGGAGATCATGTTATGCAGGACTTGCCAAAGGGAAATCCGAAATCTAATATTTGTGCCTTTAGCCAATGCCCACTTTAAAGTATGAAAAATTGGCTGGGCATAATGACTCATGTCTATAATCCCAACAATTTGGGAGGCTGAGGCAAGGAGATCACTTGAGCCCGAGAGCTCAAGACCAGCCTGGGCAACATAATGAAACCTCCATCTCTACAAAATAATAATAATAATAATAATAATAATTAGCTGGGCATGGTGGGACTACTCCTGTAGTCCCAGCTACTTGGGAGGCTGAGGTGGGAGGATCTCTTGAGCCTAGGAGGTGGAGGCTGCAGTGAGCCATGACGGTGCCACTGCACTCCAACCTGGGTGGCAGAGCAAGACCCTATCTCAATGAAAAAATAAAGTATGAAAAAGTTAAAGATGCAAATTAATAGAAAAGATTTCTGTGAAATGAAAGCCTTTTCAGGGAACTACTCTGAGAACTTTTGATCTGAGAGTTTGGAAAGCATAAGGACTGCTCTGAGAAGCTGTGCCTAGGAGGACCTGAGGTGGCAGGGCAGAAAAAGAGACAGAGTGAAGGGGAGAGAAGCCTGCTGCTGGAGCTAACTGCATTTCCAGCAACTGTGGGGGAATCATGTGACATTTTTTGCCCCAGGGATAAATAGATCTATGAAGAGTGGACTAGAAGTTTTCTTCAAAGGGAATGTACCCAAGAGACTGCCTAGAGGAGCTAAATGATTCGGCACACAGACCCCCAAAGAACGCAGTGGCATCCTGACCTTCCAAGCTGGAGAAGAGATATCCCTTGACTCATGGAAGTTGCATGTGGATGATGCCAGCCAGGAGAATCTCCGAGATACCACAAAAAGTACCCTCTGGGAGAAACACTCAGCCTTGAGTATGTTGAAGCCAGAGTGTTGGGGGTGCCCCACGTTGGGTGCCATTGTTGGGGTCACCACCTGTAGGGGTCTGTCCTGCAGACCCAGAGTCAGCGATAGATGAATAAAGTACACTGACACACAGGTATTATGCTTTGCCAGTTTGACTGAGTATATCTGGGCAGCTTACAGTTACCCTGGAGAGGGCTGTAAACAGTTGCAACTGCCAGCCCCCACCAGCCAGTGAGACTCTCATTTATTCAGTACACATTAAATGACAAAAACTCTGAGTCAACACCACTAGAAGTTAAAGATTAAAGGCACTTTTTTTTTTTTGTCTACGCAACATCTCTGTCTAACACACAACTCAAACTTTCAAATTAGGATTGCCAGATAAAATAAAAGATGCCCAGCAAATTTAGAATAATAGCAGATAATAAGTATAAGCAATAGCACATGGGATGTACTTACACTAAAACGTCTGTTATTTTGCTGAAATTCAAATTTAACTGGGCTTCCTGGCTTTTTATTTGTCCAATCCATCAACCTGACTCAAAACCACGTTCAACCCACCATCTTTTTTTTTTTTCCTTTGAAGAAAGAGAGAAAGAAAGAAAGAGAAAGAATAAAAAAAAAAAGAATGAAGGAAAGGAAGAAAGAGGAAGAGGAAGAGGGAGAGAGAACAGGGGTGTTGCTTTATTGCCCGGGTTAGAATGCAGTCTAAAAATGGGTATGCCTGTAATTGTGTTTAATAATAAAGACATAAAAAAAAATGAGGGAAGAAAATAATTAACAAGCAGCCAACCAATATTTCATTTAAACCTATAAATAGGTGTGATGAGGTGCTGATAAGAGTGTATACTTTGTGTATTTAAAGTGGAGGGTTCTACAAATGTCAATTAAGTCTACTTGTTCTGGATCTGAGTTCAAGTCCTGGATATCGATGTTAACTTTCTGTCTCATTGATCTGTCTAATATTGATGCTGAAGTCTCCCACTATCATTGTGTGGGAGTCCAAGTCTCCCCATAAGTCCTGTATATCTGGGCATTCCTGTATTGGGTGCATATACACTTAGGATCTTTAGCTTTTCTTGTTACATTGATCCCCCTATCATTATGTAATATCCTTCTTTGCCTCTCCTGATCCTTGTTGCTTCGAAGTCTATTTCATCAGCAAAAATTGCAACTCCTGCTTTCTATTTATTTATTTTTGCTCTCCATTTGGTTGGCAAATTTTTCCCCATCCCTTTGTTTTGAGTCTTTGTGTATTCTTGCATGTGAGATGGATCTGGATGTAGCATACCAATGGGTCTTGGCTTTTTTTGCCTGTCTGTGTCTTTGGGTTGGGGGATTTAGTCAATTTAAACTTAGAATTAATAACAATATATGTAAGTTTGATACTGCTATTTAATGTTAGCTGACTGTTTTGCCCATTAGTTGATGCAATTTCTTAATTATGTTGATGTTCTTTATTTTTTGGTATTTTTTAGAAAGGATAATACTGGTTATTCCTTTCTATTTGCAGTGGTTCTCTCAGAAGCTCTTGTAAAGCAGGCCTGGTGGTGATGAAATCTCTGAGTGCTTGCTTGTTCACAAAAGATTTTATTTTTCCTTCGCTTATGAAGCTTAGTTTGGCTGGATAGGAGATTCTGGGTTGAAAGTTCTTTTCTTTAAGGATGTTGAATATTGGCCCCCACTCTCTTCTGTCTTGTAGGGTTTCTACTGAGAGATCTGCTGTGAGTCTGATGGGCTTCCCTTTATGGGTTACCTGACCTTTCTCTCTGGCTTCCCTCAGTATTTTCTCTTTCATTTCAACCCTGGTGAATCTGGCGATTATGTGCCTTGAGGTTGGTCTTCTTGAGGAATATCTTTGTGGTGTTCTCTGTATTACCTGGAGTTGAATATTGTCCTGCCTTGCTAGGTTGGGAAAGTTTTCCTGAATAATATCCTGAAGAATATTTTCCAGCTTGGATTGATTCTCTTCGTCACATTCAGGTACACCTATCAAACGTAGATTAGGTCTTTTCACATAGTCCCATTCTTGGAGACTTTGCTTGTTCTTTTTTATCCTTTTTTCTCTAATCTTGTCTTTTCGTTTTATTTCATTAAGTTGGTCTTCGACCTCTGATATCTTTTCTTCTGCTTGATCAATTCGACTGTTAAAACTTGTGCATAGTTCGCAAAGTTCTCGTGTTGTGTTTTTCAGCTCCATTAATTCACTTATATTCCTCTCTAAATTGTGTGTTATTGTTAACATTTCGTCAAACCTTTTTTCAAAGTTCTTAGTTTCTTTGCATTGGGTTAGAACAAGTTCTTTTAATTACCAGAAGTTTCTTATCATCCACTTTTTAAAGCCTGCTTCTGCTAATGGAACACAGTCTTTCTCCATCAGGCCTTGTTCCGTTGCTGATGAGGAACTGTGATCCCCTGTAGAGGGAGAGGCCTTCTGATTTTGGGTATTCTCAGCCTTTTTAGGCTGATTTCTTCCCTTTGTTATAAATTTATGCATCTGTGGTCTTTATAATTACCGTCTTTATAGGTGCATTTCTGAATGGACGTCCAACTTGTTGATTCCCGGCGCTAGAATCTGAGCAACCCACTGCGCCGGCCAAAACAGTGGCTTTAAGATTGATGGTGCTTTTCTGACTCTGCACTGAGAACCGCCGCACCAAGGCAGCGGCAAAACCGCCTCACCAGCCTCAAGAGTCGCACTGGCGACACGTAGGGCTCCTCCGCTGGGAATCTCTTGGTGTGTGAGCAACAAAAATTGATCTGAAAGTGTGGCGTCCTCTCGTTCTCTGTGCTTTCAGTGGGAGCTACAATCCCGAGGTGCTAGTGATCAGCCATCTTGGATCTCTCGTTTTGATGCCCAAAGCAAACACCATTAGTGGGTAATATCCCTGGTCGACCTCCCCACAAGAGAGCCATCCAGCTTAAAGGTTAGTTTTAAGACCACATGAATAAACAAGCTAGCTAGGTAAACTATTCATATTCCTTTGTATTTGCATCCTAATATCTCTGGCTCCTATAAAAAGATTCTGGCTGCCTTCAGCCAAGAACTATAGAAAAAACCCTTAGACCTTCCAAAAGTGTTTGAGACTACATTCTATAATTTTCTCTACTATTTTTCCCATAATATTTTTGTCACCACCCTGAGTGAATTCCCACACCAGAGAGCACCAGCATCAGATCACCACAGCCCCAGCCACATAAAGCTGCATACCCCCGCCACCCCATCTCTTAGACTTTATCTTCCCCAGGAGTCAGAAACAACAGCTAATGGGAGAGGTGAGTGTAGAAAAGAGAGTGACCCCACCCTCCCTCCCACTGCAGACTTCTGGCATGGAATAGGCCAAGCAGGAGAGGACAAAGCCATAATGTTGGTTAAAGTCATGCATTTCAATCATTATACTGGACATGATGCTTTACAGAAATGAGGGCATAATTATATGAAAATAACCAGATAACTTTTCATTATTTCAGAGTGACCAGGAAAGCTCTGGAAGATGCCAGAGACTTCATCTAGGTCAGGGGAAGAAAAAACCCATAGAGATGATTTCAAGGTAAAGGATAATGTTTTCTGTTTGTGCTTTATCAAGTTCAGCTCATTAAATATACTGCTTTAATAATTATAGATACATGTATATGTGTGTTGCAATGCCCTCGGTAATGGGAATCCGGATATGTGGATTTCGGTATGAGATTGGCTCCTCTCCTTGGCAGGTAGAGTAAACCAGGCAAAGAAACAGCAGCCAGGCCCCTCACCAAACCAAAAGATAGAGGATGGGTGCCTTTCAGTCCACTATTTTGCTGGTCTAGTCTCCCCCAAAACAGGTTGATTAAATGGTTGTCTACTACCTGGGAGATTCTTGGGAACTCTGCCTGGTCCCAGAAACCAGGACAGACACCACCAGGTGGCACCAAACTATAGCCAAACCAAAAAGAGATTGGACTGGACCCTAAAATTTCCCAGCCTAGGCTTTTGTTCAGTTGTGTCCATTTATACAAATGAATGAGAAACATTTAAGGGGGGTGATGGAAGTCTTCAACAATTGGATTGTGGGGCTGGCTGCACAGCTCTGTAAGTCATTTAATTGTACACTTTGTGAATTTTATGGCGTTTATACCTTAATAAAGCTGTTTTAAAAATTGTAATTAAAAAACACACATGGCCTGGTGCAGTGTTTCATGCCTGCAATCCCAGCACTTTGGGAGGCTGAGGTGGATGGATTACCTGAGGTCACGAGTCTGGAAAAGATAAAGCTAGCTGCTTCATTTCTGAGGATCTCACCACCAAGAAGGAGGAAGCAGCAAGAGAGAGAATTTGTTTTAATCTAAAAGAAGTTGAGTAGAAAATACAGTATCTTCATTCCATGAACTCCCTCCTTCACAAAGTCCTTCCTCACAATGTAGGATACAAACCCACCCATCATTCCACACAAATAACAATAACCTTTCCCCTCCATAAATGCTGTCCATGTAGGTTGCCCCTGATCTAACTGTTAGGAGGAAAAAACGACTCAGGAGTACTTACTGTGGATCTTGAATCTTGCTATGGTCAGTCCTTCCATTACTAAACCCTCTCCCCTTTGACTCTGTTGGCAGGCTCCTGAATCCCTCCATAGCATGGTCCTCCATGTCCAGCCTCCTGCTTACTTCCAGCCTTTTTACCTGCCACTCTCCTCCACAAATTTTACTTTCCAGCATATCAAACTGTGTAGAATTCCTTGTACACACCATATTGCCTTTCACCACCGTATTTTTTATTTATTTTTATTTTTATTTTTATTTTTTTTTGAGACGGAGTTTCGCTCTTGTTACCCAGGCTGGAGTGCAATGGCGCGATCTCGGCTCACCGCAACCTCCGCCTCCTGGATTCAGGCAATTCTCCTGCCTCAGCCTCCTGAGTAGCTGGGATTACAGGCACGCACCACCATGCCCAGCTAATTTTTTGTATTTTTAGTAGAGATGGGGTTTCACTATGTTGACCAGGATGGTCTCGATCTCTTGACCTCGTGATCCACCCGCCTCGGCCTCCTAAAGTGCTGGGATTATAGGCTTGAGCCACCACGCCTGGCCTCACCACCGTATTTTTTAAAACGCTGTTCCCTCTCCCTAGAAGAGCTTTCTCATTTTAGTTTTGGCTATCTATTGCTGTGAACAACTACCCCAAAACTTAGAGGCATGCTATAACAACCAATATATTTGCTCATAATTTTGGGGGTCAGGAATTTGGGCAGGGCTTAGCTGGCCAGTTCTTCTTCTCCATGAGGCATTCCCTGAGGTCACTCACTAGGTTACATTCAGCTGGTTTCTTGGCTGAGATGGGAGGTCAAAGAAGACTTCACTCCCATGTGTGGTCCCCCGTTACTTCCCTACATGGTCTTGCTCTGTCCACGTGGCCAGCTTGGACCTTCTCACAGCAGGATTAGTATTAGGGAAGACGGACTTCCTACATAGTACCACAAAGATGGATTTCAAAAGTAGAAAGCAAAAGCTGCATATCTCTTAAGCCAGCCTTGGAAGTAATACTTCTATTACATTCTATTGGCCAACACAAGTCATATGACCAGCCCAGTTTCATGGGGAAAAGAAACAGACTCTACCATTCAATGCAGTAAAAAGCAAAGAGTTTGCAGCCATTTATAATATGCTATCTTCTATAATGTAGTAGGTGCATTCACAATATGACAACCTATAATAACACCTATCTTCTTGGCAAACTCTTAATTATTTTTCATATTCAACTAAGCTAGCACCTTGCAGCAAAGCCTGCTTCCCCAAAATTTACTTCTCTTTTTCCTTAACTTTCTGACTTAGCTGGACATATGGCTGCTCAGAATAAAGACTATTTGCCAGCCTTCCTGGTAGCTAGACATGACCATATGCCCATGTTCTGACCAGTGGTATATAAACAGAGGTATCAAATATGACTCCTGGGAAATGTCCATAACAGAGGTGTTGTGTTCTTCCTTCCTGTTGGATGGAATGAGGATGTGATGGCTAGGGTTCGAGCAGCCATTTTGGACTGTGAAATGCGAGCCATATACTGAGGATAGCAGAACAATAAGAGAAATAGCTTGAGTCTCTGACACCTTCGGAGCACTAGGCCACAAAATTGTGGCTCTACATTTCTTAGACGAGAGAAAAATAAACATCTATCTTCTTTCTTTGTAGGAAGGGCAGAGGGGGGCAGTCTGTCCCCCACAACCAAATCTAATCATAATTTATATACTCTCATTAGTTATCTATTGCTACAAAACAAGTTGCCCCAAAATCTGGTAACTTAAAAACAGTAAACATTTATTACTACTCCAAGCTCTTGAGGAACAGGAATTCAGAGCAGCTTGGCTAGGCAGATTCCACTCGGAGTCACTCTTCCAATGGTAGCCAAGCTGCTAGCTGGGATTGCAGTCATTCCAGGTCTTCTCTAGGGCTGAAAGATCGGTTTTTAAAGCTTGGTCTCTCCACTGTCTGTGCTGGCAGTGAGTGGGAGGCCTCTGCTTTCCTCCACATAGATCTCTCCCTAGGCCACTTCAGTGTACTCATGATGTTGCAGCTGGGGCCCCCTTCCCCTTCCCCACCAAAGCAAGCCATCCTAGAGAACAAAGCAGAATGAGTATTATCTTTTATGGCATAGCTATCAAAGTCACACTGTCACTTCTGTGATACCTTAGCAGTCACACAGGCCTCTTCAGCATGGAAGAGAGCTGCACACACAAAGGTGTGAATTCCAGTAAATGAGGATCTTTTGGGGGCCAGACAACACAGAGGCTGGCTATCATAACCCTGCTTCCCTAACAGACCCCCTTACTTGTTCATGTGGCAGGTGGTGATCCCTCAATCTTAGGAAAAAGTATGTTCATACCACATTCTCTGGGGTAAATCACGTTGCTTCTAGACTCGCCGTTGTCGTTAAATTTGTTGGTTTAGCTTTCTGTGTTTTTCACAATTTACCAAACTCACAGAGCACTTTGAAGCTACAGAGGCTCACATTTAGACATCCTTTTTCCCCCTTGTATTTCGTATGACTTCTGAGTTGAGCAACAATCATTGAATTTCATGCTTTTGTCAAAATAAGCTGTCAGAAACTGGCCCAGATCTATTAGAATGCAACATCATTCTCGCTGCCCCGGCATTCACCTTATGGTGCAGGGACCAAAGCGGGCCTTGCAAACAGACATAAATCCAGAGATCTATAATTCTGTATCCCCTGAAGAAGTGGCCATAAAGTCTATCACTTCAGATATATGGGGAGAGGGAGACAAAGGGCAACCAGATGAGTTTCAGAGGGATTGTAAAACAGAAAAAGAGATCGCACTGACTGCGTCGCTCTCCGCATGACAAGCCAGGCAGGGACACAGTTTATGGTAAGGTGCCGACTGGCTGGCAGGTGTGAGTGTCCCTCTGTCTCCCACACCCGCCGTCTTGAGTGTTCATCAGCCCCTGTGAGTGATGCTGTCAGCCCTAGGGGAAATGGTGCCACATTTGGAGTTCGAGCTTGTGGGTGTTTAAGAACAGAATGTACATCAGACACATATTCCAAATCCAGCAGCCTAGAATCTGCCAGGATCCCCAAGTTCCATCACCTGAGGCAGAGCCATTTTACACCTGCACCCAAAGCTCAGGCTTGCTTCCTCAGCCTCCCGCCTAGGGTCCTTGCTTCGCTGCACCTCCTTCCTGTCTGTGAAATTGATCTCAGGTTTCCTTGTTAACAAGACCTGTGATTTTTTTTTTTTTTTTTTAGTAGGCTGAAACAAAACCACTTGCTATATGAAAAAGAGGAGTAAGAAATAAAAAGTATGATCAAGAACCTTCAAAATGCCTGGAGAAAATAATTCTGAATATAGGAATCTATACTGCCTGGTTCCTATGATACAATAATAAAAATGGAAATTTGTGGGCTGGGCGTGGTGGCTCATGCCTGTAATCCCAGCACTTTGGGAGGCCGAGGCAGGCAGATCACATGGTCAAGAGATTGAGACCATCCTGGCCAACATAGTGAAACCCTGTCTCTACTAAAATACAAAAATTAGCTGGGCATGGTGACGTATGCCTGTAGTCCCAGCTACTCGGGAGACTGAGGCAGGAGAATTGCTTGAAGCCGGGAGGCGGAGGTTGCAGTGAGCGCCACTGCACTCTAGCCTGGTGCCCGGTGAAACAGCGAGACTCTGTCTCAAAAAACAAAAACAAACAAACAAAAGGGAATTTGTGAAGGCTGCTTCCGCTATAGCTCTGAATGGGGTGTTTCAGTTACTATGACTGCATAACAAATTACCCCAATATATTTTTGACTTAAAACATGTGTTTGCCTTACTCATAGATTTTAAGGGTGAGGATCCTGGGCACAGCAGGGATGGCTTATCTTTGTTCCGCAATACTTAGCACCTTGTCCAGAGGCTGGAATCATGAGAAGGTTGTCACTCGCATGACTCTGTTGATGCTCATCCTAGCTGAAATGACGCCCAGCTGGGACTGTTGGCCAGCTGTGGCCTGGGCTTTTTCACAACACTGCGGCTTTATTCCAAAGGTAAGCATCTCAAGGGCCACGTGGCCTTCCATGTTCAGGCTTCAGAAGTCAAGTGGCGTCATTTTCTTCCCATTTTATTCAATAAGATAATTACAAGGTTGCTCAGATTCAAGGGGAGAGATCGTAGATGCCACCACTTGAAGGGGGAGTGTCAACATGACACTTTTTTTCTTTTTGAGACAGGGTCTTGCTCTGTCTCCTAGGCTAGAGTGCAGTGGCAAAATCATGGTTCGCTGCAGCTACAATCTCCCAGGCTCAAGCCATCCTCCCCGCTCAGCATCCCAAGTAGCTGAGACTACAGATCTGTACCACCATACCTGGCTAATTATTTTATTTTTTTTTAGAGACAAGGTCTCACTATGTTGCCCAGGCTGGTCTCAAACTCCTGAGTTAAGTGATCCTTCCGCCTTGGCCTCTGAAAGTGCTGGGATTACAGGTGTGAGCCATAGTCCTCGGACTCAACATCACATTTTAAGAATAACATGAAACAAAGTATAAATTGGTGTAGCGATGTGTTAGAGCTCTCCAGAGAAACAGAAGCAATAGGATGTGCATATATATAGAAAGAGATTCATTTTTAAGAAATTACCTCACATGATTACAAAGGGCTAGCAAGTGCAAAATCTATGGGGTGGGCTGGCAGGCGTGAGATCCAGGAAGAGTTGATGTTGCCGTTGAGTCCCAAAGACCATATGCTAAAGAATTCCCTCTTGTTGGGGGAGGTCAGCCTTTTGTTCCATTAAGGCCTTAAACTGAATGAGGCCTACCCACATTGGAGGGCAATCCACTTTACTCAAAGGCCACCTATTTATTCATTTGTTTATTTATATATTTTCTGAGACAGGGTCTTACTCTGTCACCCAGGCTGGAATGCAGTGGCCTTATCATGGCACACTGCAGCCTCGACCTCCTGAACTCAAGTGATCCCGCTTCAGCCTCCCAAGTAGCTGGGACTACAGGCACATGTTACTACATCCAGCTAATTTTTGTATTTTTTGTAGAGATGGAGATCTGACCATATTGCCCAGCCTGGTCTCAATTGTCTAGGCTCAAGCCATCCTCCCACCTCACCTTGGCCTCCCAAAGTGCTGGGAGTACAGGTGTGAGCCACCAACGTAAATGTAAATCTCATCCAAAAACATGCTCACAGAAATATCCAGAATATGTTGGGTTTTTTTGTTGTTGTTCTTGAGATGGAGTTTTGCTCCGTCGCCCAGGCGGGAGTGCAGTGACACAATCTCAGCTCACTGCAACCTCCGCCTCCAGGATTCAGGTGATTCTCTCACCTCAGTCTCCCAAGTAACTGGGATTACAGGTGCCCGTCACTATGCCTGGTTAATTTTTGTATTTTTAGCAGAGACGGGGTTTCACCATATTGGCCAGGCTGGTCTCGAACTCCTGATCTCAAGTGATTTGCCCGCCTCGTTCTGTCAGAGTGCTGGTGATCTCAGAGTGAGCCACCACACCCACCCCCAGAATATGTTTAACCAAATATCCAGGCACAGTAGCCCACATACATTGATACATAATATTAAACATCACACATGCATGCATTGTTAACTTGCCGCCCATACGCATCTCCTTAAATTATACTTAATCTCCAAATAAACACAATAACAAGGTCATAATTCTACCTAAGATGTTACAACTGACTCACATACAGTGGAAAATATACTAGCTCCTTCCCCAAAAGAGGGTGTAAAGCACTTGGATGATGTTTATTCTCCTTGATAGTCTATTTTTATATCAATATTCTGATATAAAATTAACAATACTTAGGTACTATAATATAAAATCAGAGTATCTTATGTTACATGAGGGGATAAGAGGGAAGAAAACAAAGATATTTGCAGCCAGGCACAGTGGCTCACGTCTGTAATCCCAGCACTTTGGGAGGGCGACCCAGGTGGATTTCTTGAGCCTAGGAGTCCAAAACCAGCTTGGGTAACATAGTAAGACCCTGTCTCCACCAAATAAATACATAAAGATATTTGCCATATATGTATGTACATATGTATAACAAAACATATACACACATATACAAATATACACACATATACACAGATACACACACATATACACATGCATATATACATTATAAACACACAAATATATTCATAACAAAATGAGGAAGAAATACTCACGGCAATTAAAGTCCTTGTTTATGTAACTAGTTATGTGGTCATACCTGGTATTTACTTATTTATTTAGAGATGGAGTCTTGCTCTCGTCGTCCAGGCTGGAGTGCAGTGGCACAATCTTGGCTCACAGCAGCCTTCGCCTCTCTAGTTCAAGTGATTCTCCTGCCTCAGCCTCCTGAGTAGCTGGGATTACAGGCGCCCGCCACCATGCCCAACTAATTTTTGTATTTTTACTAGAGATAAAGTTTCACCATGTTGTCCAGGCTGGTCTGGAACTCCTGATCTCATGATCTGCCAGCCTATACCTGGAATTTATAACTACTATACTTTCTTCCACTATCTGTTCTGTATTCCATTTGCCATAAGCAAGCACAACAGCTGGGCGCGAAACCCTATTTGGTGACTCAGACTTTTATTCTGAAGGGTCTGGACCATCAGTAGTCTTTCCTGGAATGGGTTGTTGTCGTTTTCCATTGACTTTAACCATGGGGCATGGTAATAGTAAGAATGCCCTAAGGAACTTCCTGTATTCCAGACATATTCTTCCTTACGTCTCTTGCAGAAAAGCAGTTCAGTTTTCCCTTGGTGATCAGGATCAATCACCCCAGCCACTCTTTTCTTTTCCTGTAGACTCAGAGGCATGCGAACCCCAAAGTGACCAGGTGACAATCTTAACTTCCAGTTCAATGTGATCGTTGTTGTGTCTCCTGGTGGAAACATTCCTGACTTTGGAGCTAAGACCTCTGTCTAGGTCAGAAAAGTGTAAAGTCACAGAAACTGGAAGTAAAAATTTTGCTAATGGGTCACTAGAGGTAATAGTGAGGGGCGCTACTCACATCTCTGCCCCTTGCTTCCTGGACCTTGGAATCTTGGCTATGGGAGAAACTGTACCATATATTGGATACCATATATGATGATGTATTAATCATCTAGTGCTGCATCACAAACCACACTAGAACTTAGTGGTTTAAAACGTAAATATTGATTATCTCACATTGTTTCTGTGGATCAGAAATCCAGGAATGACTTATCAGGATGGTTCTGGCTTGGAATCTCTTATGAGGCTGCAGTCAACATGTCAAGTAGGGCTGAAGGATCCACTTCTGAGCAGGCTCCCTTATGTTCCTGGCGAGTTAGTGTTGGCTGATGGAAGACCTCAGTTTTTCACCACCTGAACCTCTCCGTAGGGTACTTGAGTGGCCTCACTCATCCCTATTCTTGGCACCACACTGCCCCCTAGTGCTTCATTCTCATGCCATCATTTCCACGATATCCTGCTGGTTATGCAGGCCAGCCCTGTTCAATGTGAAAGGCACTGCATAAATGCGTGGACACTGGGAGGCTGGGATATGGGGTGGGAGGTCATTTTGAAGATTGGCTACCATACGTAGAAATAAAAAATATTCCTCCATTCCTCACATGTCAATTTCAAAATCGAAAAGTAGACAGAAATAAAGCTAAGAAGTTTGGACCTGAGCTGGATTGGAGGAACTTTGTTTGCCTGATCAAGATTGGTTTACTCTGGGAGGTCAGTGGCCCTCAGCCTTCAGTGTGCATCAGAATCACCTGGAGCTTGTTCAAACGGGAGGTAGGAACCTCCTCCTCAGACTTTCTGATTCCGAAGTTCTGGGGCTACACCCATCATGCGCATTTCTCACAAGTTCCCAGGCAATTTGTGAGTACCATGCTAACACTCCTGGTCCAGGGATCACAATTTGAGGACCACTATGGTGGGTGGGACAGATTTTAAGCAAGACAGCGAGATGATCATATTTCTATTTTATAAAACTCTTCCTGGTGATTGTGTGAAGAAGAGATCTGTGTAGGCACCATTAGAGGCTATTGTTGCCACAGTGTACATAAGATGTAACTGAAACTTGAAAGAGAACAAAGAAAGTGTGTCAGGCAGGAAAGGACAGGTAAGACAAATATCATTAACGTGCTAGGATTTGATGACATTGAATGTAATGGGGGTGGGGAGGAGTGGAGGGAGAGTAATGAGAGGAAGAAAGTCCTTAGTGCAACGCCCAGGTTTTAGTATGGATAACTGGGTGAATGATATTAGCATCAGTTGAGAAAAATAGATTGTAGGAGCAGCAGCTGGTTGGTAGGCATGGGTTTGTTGAGTTTGGGGTAAATATAAGACTGCAGTTTGATGCAGATGACCAGCGAGCAGTCTACTGTGTGAGACTGAAACCTGGAGGAGGTACTTTGGGTCTAGACAGAGATTTGAGAAGCCTCAACAAATAGGTAGTGACCCTGGGAAAGGATGAGCTCATCCAGAAGAGAGAAGAGCCCCTGCTCCGTGAAGACTGAGTCGTGGGGCTGATTCTCACCCTTTGCTGTGCATGAATATCGCCTGGGGATTCTGTTAAAATGAAGATACTGACTCAGGAGGTCTGGGATGGGCTTGAGATACCACATCCCCGACAAACTCCTAGTGATGCCAAAGCCACTGCTCTGAGCAGCACTGCTGTAGTAACAAGGTCTACAGAACCCAGCACTAGGGGGCAGTGTGGTGCAGAGAACAGGGAGAAGGCCCTAGAGGATGCAAATGAAGTCAGTTCTATAAGGACAATTCAAAGAGTCTGTTATCACAGAAACCAAGAGAATAGACATTCTGGAAATTTATGGGATGATTAGCATTATATGCTGGACACATTCGTGGAGTAATTAGAACTCTGGTTATAGTAGGTTAAGAGCTAAATGAGAAGTGACTACTAGTGAGCACAGACTCCTGTTGTAAGAAGTTTGGATGAGGTAAAAAAACTAGATGGAAATGCAGGATGGATGTGGGGTCAGGGGATGGCTTCATTTTTTATTGTTGAGACAGTCTTGTTCTGTCACCCACGCTGGAGTACAATGGCAAGATCTTAGATGACTACAGTCTTTACTTTCAAGTGATCCTCCAACCTCAGCCTCCCATGTAGCTGGGACCACAGGTGCGTGCCACCACACCCAGCTAATGTTTTGGCATTCTTCTGCAGAGATGGGGTTTTGCCATGTTGCCCAGGCTGGTCTTAAACTCCTGGGATCAACGATCCACCTGACTTGGCCTTCAAAAGTGCTGGGATTACAGGCGTGAGGCATCATGCCTGGCCAGTTTTTGTTTCTTTTTTTGAGATGGAGTCTTGCTCTGTTGCCCAGGCTGGAGTACAGTGGCACAACCTCGGCTCACTGCAACCTCTGCTTCCCAGGTTCAAGTGATTTCAGACTAATTTTTGTATTTTTAGTAGAGACGGGTTTTCACCATGTTGGCCAGGCTGGTCTTGAACTCCTGACTTCAAGTGGTCCGCCTGCCTCGGCCTCCCAAAGTGCTAGGATTACAGGCATGAGCCACTGTGTCCAGCCTCTGCCTGGCCAGTGCTTTAATCATGAGAGAAACCTGAGTGTGGTCACAGGCTGCGGGGATGTCGCTAATAAAGAGGGAACCTGCACAAGGATGAAGATGCCCAAGTTTAAGCCCATCTTCAGAGAAGAAAGAAGGAATTAAGATGGGTGAGGGGAATGGTTTTGATCAGGAGAAAGAGAAAAACTTTCTCCCTTAGCTGTGGGTACAAGCACAATAGAATTGGACGACTGCAGTGACAGTGGTGTCCACAGGGATGTCTCAGTTTGTGTCTCCTAGTCCAATACTCAGCCCTAGAGAGACAGCAACTTGCCTTTCAGCCAGTGTGCAAGGGCAATCAGGCCCTTGGAATGGGCTTAAATTAACTATGTTCACTTAAAGTCTTAAGATCTACAAATTTGGAAAGGAAAACTTTATTTATTATCATTGGTTGCAACCTCCAGGCTTCGAAGTGGAGCCTCTGGCTGAGACCAAAGCCTGTATTTTAGGCTGGGTGTGGTGGCTTATGCCTGTAGTCCCAGCTCTTTGGGAGGCCAAGGCAGGTGGGTTGCATGACCCCACAAATTTGTTCAGCGTGGGCAACATGGTGAGACTTTGTCTCTACAAAAAAAAAAAATACAAAAATTAGCTGCATGGTGGTGTGTGCCCATACAGCTACTCAGGAGAGTCGCTTGAGCTCAGGAGGTGGAGGCTGCAGTGAGCCGTGATCGTGCCACTGCATTCCAGTCTGGGTGACAGAGCAAGACTCTGTCTAAAAAAAAAAAAAGGGCTGCAACTTTGAGGAAGGAAGGGTGGACAAGAGTTTTATGCTAAATGGGTTGGCTGAACATACATATTTAACAGCTTGTAGGAGTTAGGAATATTCATGAAAGAGGGGTCATACATAAGTGTGATAAGCAAACATATATGTTACATATGTTACATACTCCCCATGTTTACTTTGGAGATATATATCATTAAAATATAGTAAAATTAGACTCCATATGTCAAAAGGAGCTATAGGGTATGGAAGTGCTTGGTGCGCAGTCTCTGTAACCTGGCCAGACCCATTCCATGGTGGACAGTCATTCCTTCAGTGGAAGGAGTGCCTTGGTCAGCTGCCATGTCAAAATCTTGAAAAGGGAGGGAAGTCTGGCTGAGACACCAAGCAGCTGGATGAAGTTGATGTCAATGAAGTTTTCTGTTCTTTGCTTTCCAGGGCTGGTTCTGCATAACTCTCAGGAAAAAAAGGTAACTCTTACTGGTTAGTAAGGAAAGGGGTGTACTGAGGCATGACCAACCTCCCATCTTGTCTCGGCCAGGAAACAGTTTTTTTGGTTTTTTGTTTTTTGAGACTGAGTCTCATTCTGTCACCCAGGCTGGAGTACAGTGTCATGTTCTCAGCTCACTGCAACCTCCACCTCCCGGGTTCAAGCAATTCTCCCCAGCTCAGCCTCCTGAGCAGCAGGGATTACAGGCACCTGCCACCATGCCCAGCTGATTTTTGTATATTTAGTAGAGATGGGTTTTTCCTCCATGTTTGCCAGGCTGGTCTCAAACTCTTGGCCTCAGGTGACCCACAAGCCTCGGCCTCCCAAAGTGCTAGGATTACAGGTGTGAGCCACCACGCCAGACCAGGAAGCAGTTTTTAAAGTTTTTCTGGGGTCTCCTTGGCTGAGGGAGGTCTGTTCAGTCCACTGGGGAAGAGGGGCCTTGGGAATTTATTTTTATTCCATGATTCACATCTACGGTAAAGTTTAAGGATCACTGGTTTAAGTAATAAATTATAAATGTGCTGCTGAAAAGTTTCCTCCAAACAAGTGATCTGGGCAAAGCACATTTGCTATGTGTTCAAGCATGCGAACGGTGAGCCCTGAACAATGGTACTAACATCCAAAGGGAGCACATTTTCAGGAGGAGGATGGCATATTTTCAGTGTAGCTTCCTGGACTACCCTCTGTGAGGGCTTTAAGGAGGTGGGGGCTGCTGCTGGGGGCCTGTGGGGAGTACGCCGTGCTACCTGCTGCTCTAAGGCCCCTTCATCTGGCCTCCCTCTCCCATACAGTGGCCTGGCCTTCCTTCCTTCACAGTAGCTCAGGAATCAAGGAAACTGAAGTTGCCAGGCCTATCTTAAAACCAGGGATAAAAAGTAAAAGCTTTTACTCACAGGCCCAGTCCAGATTCAAGGGGAAGAGACATAAGCTCTATATGTTTACCCACCAAAAGTGACCATCTCCCTGTGATTGTTGATACTGAGTGTCAACTGGATTGGATCGAAGGATGCAAAGTGTTAATCCTGGGTGTGTCTGTGAGGGTGTTGCCAAAAGAGATTAACATTTGAGTCAGTGGGCTGGAAAGGCAGATCCACCGTTAATCTGGTGGGCACCATCGAATCGGCTGCCAGCAAATAAAAAGCAGGCAGAAAAATGTGAAAAGGCAAGACTGGCCTAGCCTCCCACACTGCATCTTTCTCCTGTGCTGGATGCTTCCTGTCCTCAAACATCGGACTCCAAGTTCTTCTGTTTTGAGACTCGGACTGGCTCTCCTTGCTCCTCAAGCTTGCAGACAGCCTATTGTAGAACCTCGTGATCATTAAGTTAATACTTAACAAACTCCTTTATATATCTATAGTATTCTGTCCCTCTAGAGAACCCTGACTAATACACCCCCCCACATAGAAACATTGGAATACTTGTCCTCAGCCTAAGCTCCCTTTCTTTTTACTGATTGCAAGCTGATGAAATTCTATGCCTGCTCCCTCCACACCCCACTCCACCCTCAATTTCTATATGTGACATCTGACATCAAACCAGGTTCATTTTGCTCATGGACAGCAAACCAATCATTGTGACTGTGGATTTTGCAAAAGAGAAAAGATTTTATTTTGTGAGATTGCTCACAAGGCCGCTGAGCAAAGGAGAAAGAGAACAAATTGCAAATCCACCTGAAAACAGGGCTTAGGGGTACTTATGGGGATGGAAAGTGGGATGGTGTGAAGTGTGGGTAAAGGTGATTGGCAGGTCAGAAAGTGAGGTAATCAGGGTTTTTGCACAAGCGTTATCGAGCTACATGGCTCTTCATAGGATGCACGTTCAGAAAATGGTTGAATTAGCATAAAAGGAGGGTGCAGGTTTTGGTCCTTTGACATCAGAAGGTCACTCTTCATGCACCCACACAGGTACATTTGAAGAGTTGGTGGTCTCAACTGGCTTGAACTGGACAAGAGCTGCCTGCTACCTCCTGCAAAACAGTAAGCAGCCATTACTATGGTGATCCATCGTCAGAGCTGTTATCTGCAAGGAGGCTACTGGAAGTTTAGTTATGTATTGTTTGGCTGCTACGACTTGCTAGTGGGAATTTTAAAATTAAGTAGATGGAAGCAATTAAAAGCAAGTAAGGCAGGTTAAGTTAGGCAGGCTTAATCAGGTTGGCCCTCGGTTTCCCATTTTGCTTAATCCATGGTAGACAGAATATGAGCTAGGCCTTAACCACTTGTTTGGAAGACATTTTCAGAAGCACATTTATATTTAATTGTTTACATCAGTGATCCTCAAATGCAAGTAGCTTAGAATTACTCCAGGGGAGGCCGGGTGCAGTGGCTCACACCAGTAATCCCAGGGCTTTGGGAGGCTGAGGCAAGAGGATCACTTCCATCTGGGAGATGGAGGTTGCAGTGAGCCAGGATCATGTCACTACACTCCAGCCTGGGCAACGAGCAAGATTCTGTCTTAAAAAAAAAAAAATTACTCCAGGGAATTCTTTCTCTAATGCATATTCCAAGGTCTAGCATTCAGGAATTTTGGTCTCCCTAAGCTGAGGTGGAGCCCAGGAATGGGCATTTAAACAAATTCTCTAGGTGGGTGATTCTAGAGGGCCTTCTAGAAATGCGGGTGGGTCTTCTTGGACCATATATGTAGAAAGCTTATTTTAGAATATTATTGTTTTAAGGCTCACCAACATGGTCATTTTTATTTCATGGCTTTATTCTTAGATGTCATTTTATTTCCTACTTCTTGAACTGTTAAAGAGGTGAATGTTAGTTAAAGTGATAAGGACAGATTTTAATCAGTAATATACTATTGCAAGAGGGAAGGGTGTCCAACATGAACTAAACTCAACTTGGGAGATGCTGGGGGGACTGCTGGAGCTTGAGCAGAGTCAGAGAAGTGAAAAATTAGAAAGGGTGGTCAGTGCAAATGCCCATTAAGTCAGCTGTATCTGTTAGCTGACGATTCATCAAAGTCAGGGTTTATTTTCCCAGAGACTAGAGACAGAGGACCTGTCCTTCCTGAAGATTACATTTCAAAGGAACAACTTTCACTCCTGAGTTGTTGGAGAAAGCTGTACATCTCAAAGGGACAGAGGAAGCATTCACAATAGTAAATTGTGCATTTAGTAAATTTTAGTGAATGCTCTAAGAAAGGGTGGTTGGGGCTTATGGTCAGGTGTTGGCTGGGACAAACAGTAAATTCTTTTAGCAGCCTGTGCTTTCTCAGTCAGGCCCTTTAAGGAGAGCTACAGTCGCTTAGGGTGCTTGTGGCTCTGAGCTGTTGGTATCTGTTAGTATTTGCTTAAGTCTTTAAATGGGGAGGGGAAGAGAGTGGACGAAATGGTTTACACTGAGAGTTTGTGGTTTTTACAGGCCAAGGTTGAGGCCTGGCAGATGAGAGGGCTCAGAGGAGCCTGGCTGGATTTTGGTTAAGAACGATGCTTTAGTTTATGTCCCTCAAACCATTCCTAATGGTTTCCCGTTAGGAAACCGAGATACAAATAGATGAAATAATCCCTGCAAGGCTATGGAACTAGTCAGTAGCAGAACTATTATTCAAACCAAGGTCTTTCTAAATTAGAGTCTATCCCAGAGGTAGGAGAAGGAGCTGGAAGACTGTACAAGTCAAAATCCATGGGAAGCAGAAGAAATGACATTCTATAAATGTGCACTGACTGCAAAACGATTGTTTTATTGGTTAGGTTCACTGTAAATTCTAGAGCAATTTTTAGCATAGGGATACATTTGACTTTAGCGAGCTATTTTATTTTATTTTTATTTATTTATTTTTTTCACTTGGATCAGATACACAGGGAAAGCATGCTATTTTCTTACTTGGTGACTTCAGTTTGGTAAAGATTTTTGCTTACAGTCTTTCTTTTAAATGCCTTCAATCTTTCTTTTAGTTAATCCCTTCAGGACTTAATTAGGTTGCAAAGTTTCTTTTTAAAATCATTTATCTCATGTATGTATCAGAATATAACAATTTAAACTTAAAAACTTTAGAAGTTTAACATTAGGTATAATTTTTTTTTTTATCTAAAGGGAAACCTAAAATGATAAAGACTTCAATAGGACACAATTTGCATGCAATTCCATGGAAGAGCTAAAACCTTTAATATTGAGAGACATTTAATAATTCTTCCTCAAATGGTTTTTAATCCTTGGTGTTTAATTTAGTTTTTCCACATAGCTGAAGGTGTCTGATCCTGATGCTTTAATAACTTCTACATTTTGAGTTGGTACTTTGCCCTATCAAAACACATATTAATTACTTGTCAGCTTCATTGACTGTTTGCTCTTTTGGTTCATATTTCCATTGTAGTTTTTAATTAGAGGAAACTCAAAGCTAAACTGAAGAACCTAACCAAAATCCACTACAATGGTAGAAAAAAAATTATGGCTCATGAATGTCCATTTATTGATAGAAATTTTTCTTGAGCCTATATTATTTTGCTGAAAAAAAGTGATTTTTAAAAGTTACTACGTCTCTTTTAAGCAAAAAAGTTTAATCTATAATACCATCAACATAACCATGTGTAATTCATGTAGTCAATAAATAATTTTCTCAGGGCCTGCTCTCAGGCTGAGTTTACAGAGATTAAAAAGCCATTGACCCTGTCCACAAAGAATTACATTGTTTTGATTTTCTAGTTTGAATTTTAGTATTATTGGTGTTATTTGAGACTCCCTAGCCTTGCTGTCTATGGACATGAATGGTAATCACTGAAATGGTAAATTTGGTAATTTCACTAGTCTTGTTCCCAGCAGATGACAGGCGACCCTCGGTCATTTGTAAAATCCTCTATTAAATATTTCTGGGGAGTCCAGAGATGTCTGATATATGTTGCAAACAGGCCCATTTCTTTTCTTTTCTTTTTTTTTTTGAGATGAAGTTTTGCTCTTATTGCCCAGGCTGGAGTGCAATGGCGCGATCTCAGCATACCGCAACCTCTGCCTTCTGGGTTCAAGCAATTCTCCTGTCTCAGCATCCCAAGTAGCTAGGATTACAGGCATGTGCCACCGCACCTGGCTACTTTTTTTGGTATTTTTAGTAGAGATGGGGTTTCTCTATGTTGGTCAGACTGGTCTCAAACTCCCGACTTCATGTGATTCACCCTGCCTCAGCCTCCCAAAGTGCTGGGTTTACAGGCGTTAGCCACCGCGCCGAGCCAAGCAGGTCCATTTCTTTTGAATTCTGCCAATCGTTTCCCTTTGGAGCCATTGCTGATCTGCTGCCTGGGGTCTGTGCTGTCTGTGAGTTGCATGGCTGTTTGTATTAAAGCAGGGGAGAATGCTTTCCCCCTTTTTGCTTCCCTATGCCAGGTTCAGTGGGTTTCATTTTAGTCAGTTTGTCAGAGAAGGCATCCTAAAAGACTCCCACAAACACCAAGAGTACTGGCTAATATAGGAACAAGAACACAACTTTTAAAATGAATGGATGAGTTTGTAAGAAAGTAAAAGATGTCTGAGTCCTAGCAATGGTGGGGGAATCCATGGAAGAAGCCAGAACTCTGACTCTTTAGGGATCTTTATGGTTCTGGATGTCCAGAGCTTTCACTGCAGGACTGAAAACACGGGAAGTAGGAATGGGGAGGCTTGGGCCTTTGTAATGGGAGTGAGGTCACTAGTATTCCTAAATAAAGTTAGGACCCATGAAGAGCTACAATTTTTTTTAATCCCATAAAAAAGAGGCAGAGAGCAAATAAATTTGTCTGTTTAGCCTGGAATCTGAGTGGATACAAAAGTCTCCTTTAAGAATTTGTTGTGAGGGGAGATCCAATGGCCGATTAGGAGCAGCTCAGGATTGCAGCTCCCAGCAAAATAGTGGAGGATGAGTGGACGCTGCATTTCTAGACGGATTTTTATTGCCCACAGACCAGGAGAGTCCCAGGCGGAGCAGCCCCGCGGGTGGCCAGTGCAGCTGTTTTGGCCGGCCCAGCTGTTGGGCCTGTGCAGCTGCTTTGTCCACCAAGGCTGTTTTGACCAGCGCCACGGTTCTCCGCACAAAATACACGGGTCTGGGCGCCGTTTCAGCAGGTGATTGGAGCTCCTGGGATACAGAGTCACCCATTCAACTGATTAAGAAAAGGGTCTGAAACAGGGAGCCAGGCCAGGAGATTCCCAGGCAAAAAAGCGCCACCAATCTCAGCGCGGCTGTTGCAGCTGGTGCAGTGGGTTGCTGCACGGGAAATCACACAGATCCTGGTGCCTTTTCAATAGGCAACTGGAACACCTGGGACACAGAGTCGCCTGTTCAACTAAAAAAAAAAAAGGGCTCTGAGGCAGGGAGCCAGGTGATCAGGCTCGGCTGGTCCCATCCCCACAAAAAAACAGCAATCTGAAGTGCTCTGGATTGAGAGTTTCACAGCAAGCACAGGTGAACCTGGGACGGTCCAACTCTGTGGGGGAGGAGCATCTGCCATTACCGAGGCAGTCCACCACTACAGAGGTAGTCCACCATTGCTGAGGCAGCCTGCCATTGCTGAGGCAGCCTGCCATTACAGAGAGAGTCCACCATTATAGAGGTGGGCCACCATTGCTGAGACAGTTCAAACTATACCCATATAAACAGGACTGCAGGGAATTTCACATGGCAGCTGGGTGGAGCCCACAGCTGCTCAGCAAAGCCTCTGCAGGGAGACAGTGACTATGCTGCCTCCTGGCTGGGCAGAACAGCCCTGAAAAAGGCAGCAGCACAACAGAAATTCATAAATAAAGCCCTAAATCCTCGGGACAAAGCACCAGGGGGGGAAAAAAAGGGAGTTTATGAGTTCTGCTGCAGCAGACTTAAACATACCTGCCCAGCAGCTCTGAATGAACAATGGAGCTCACAGCTCAGCACGTGAGCTCCTATAAAGGACAGACTGTCTCCTCAAGCCGCTCCCTGACCCCTGTATATCCAAAGAGTCACCTCATAGAAGGAGAGATCAGACTGACATCTGGCAGGTATCCTTCTGGGACAAAGATAGCAGAAGAAGAAACTGGCAGCAACCCTTACTGTTCTGCAGCTGAAGGTGATCCCCGGGCAAGCAGGGCCTGGAGTGGACCTCAGCAGTCCTACAGCAGAGGGGCCTGAATGTTAGAAGGAAAACTAAAAAACAGAAAGAAATAACTTCATCATCAACAAACTGGACATCCACTCAGAGACCCAATCTGAAAGTCAACAACTACAAAGACAACAGGTGGATAAATCCACAAAGATGGGAAGAAACCAGTGCAAAAAGGATGAAAACACCTGAAACCAGAATGCCTCCCCTCCTACAAGGGATCACAACTCCTCACCAGCAAGGGAACAAGGCTGGATGGAGAATGAATGTGATGAATTGACAGAATCAGGCTTCAGAATGGGTAATAAGAAACTTCTGTGAGCTAAAAGAGCATGTTCTAACCCAATGCAAAGAAACTAAGAACCTTGAAAAAAGATTTGATGAAATGCTAAAGAGAATAAACAACTTAGAGAGGAATATAAGTGAATTGATGGAGCTGAAAAACACAACATGAGAACTTCACAAATCATGCACAAGTTTTACGAGCTGAATTGACCAAGCAGAAGAAAGGATATCAGAGGTTGAAGATCAACTCAATGAAATTAAACGAGAAAGCAAGATGAGAGAAAAAAGGGTAACAAGGAATGAACAAAGTCTTCAAGAAATATTGGACTATGTGAAAAGACTTAATCTATGTTGGATATGTGTACCTGAATGTGACAGAGAGAATGAATCCAAGCTGGAAAATACTCTTCAGGATATTATCCAGGAAAACTTCCCAAACCTAGCAAGCCAGGCCAATATTCAAGTCTAGGAAATACAGAGAACACCACAAAGATATTCCTCAAGAAGAGCAACCCCAAGGCACATAATCGTCAGATTCACCAGGGTTGAAATGAAGGAGAAAATACTAAGGGCAGCCAGAGAGAAAGGTCGGGTTACCCACAAAGGGAAGCCCATCAGACTCACAGCAGATCTCTCAGCAGAAACCCTACAAGCCAGAAGAGAGTGGGGGCCAATATTCAACATCCTTAAAGAAAAGAACTTTCAACCCAGAATTTCATATCCAGCCAAACTAAGCTTCATAAGTGAAGGAAAAATAAAATCCTTTATGAACAAGCAAATACTCAGAGATTTCATCACCACCAGGCCGGCTTTATAAGACCTGAAAGAAGCACTAAACATAGAAAGAAACAACCAGTACCAGCCACTCCAAAAACATACCAAATGGTAAAGAGCATCGACACAATGAAGAAACTGCATCAACTAATGGGCAAAACAGCCAGCTAGCCTCAAAATGGCAGGATCAAATTCACACATAACAATGTTAACCCTAAATGTAAATGGGCTAAATACCCCAATCAAAAGACAAAGACTGTCAAATTGGATAAAAAGCCAAAACCCATCCATGTGCTGTATCCAGGAAACGCATCTCACATGCAAGGATACACATAGGCTCAAAATAAAGGAATGCAGGAAGATTTACCAAGCAAATGGAGAGCAAAAAAAAAGCAGGAGTTGCAATTCTCGTCTATGATAAAATAGACTTCAAACCAACAAAGATTAAAAGACGCAAAGAAGGACATTACATAAGGGTAAAAGGATCATTGCAACAAGAAGAGCTAACGATCCTAAATATATACACACCCAATACGGGAGCACCCAGATACATAAAGCAAGTTCTTAATTACTTACAAAGAGACTTAGACTCCCACACAATAATAGTGGGAGACTTTATCACCCCATTGTCAATATTAGACAGATCAACGAGACAGAAAATTAACAAGGATATCCAGGACTTGGACTCAGACCTGGACCAAGCAAACCTAATAGACATTTACAGAACTCTCTACCCCAAATCCACAGAATATACATTCTTCTCAGCACCACATCACACCTACTCTAAAATGGACCACATAATTGGAAGTAAATCACTCCTCAGCAAATGCAAAAGAATGAAAATCATAACAAACAGTCTGTCAGACCACAGTGCAATTGAGTTAGAACTCAGAATTCAGAAAGTAACTCAGAACCGTACAGCTTCATGGAAACTGAACAACTGGCTCTTGAATGTTGACTGGATAAACAATGAAATGAAGGCAGAAATAAAGATGTTCTTTGAAACGAACAAGAATGAAGACACAACATACAAGAATCTCTGGGACACATTTAAAGCAGTGCCTAGAGGAAAACATATAGCAATAAATGCCCACATGAGAAGCAAGGAAGGATCTAAAATCGACACCCTATTGTAAAAATTGAAAGAGCTAGAGGAGCAAGATCAAAAAAACTCAAAAGCTAGCAGAAGACAAATAACTAAGATCAGAGCAGAACTGAAGGAGATAGAGACACAAAAAAACCCTTCAAAAAATCAATAAATCCAGGAGCTGGTTTTTCGAAAAGATCAACAAAATAGACAGTCCACTAGCCAGATTAATAAAAAAGAAAACAGAGAATAATCAAATAGAAGCAATAAAAAACGATAAAGTGGATATCACCACAGATTCCACAGAAATACAAACCATCATCAGAGATTATTACAAACAACTCTATACACACAAACTAGTAAACCTGGTAGAAATGGATAAATTCCTGGACACTTGCATCCTCCCAAGCCTAAACTAGGAAGAAGTTGAAAACCTGAACGGACCAATAACAAGGTCTGAAGTTGAGGCAGCAATTAAAAGCCTACCACCCAAAAAAGGACGAGGTCCAGACGGGTTCACAGCCGAATTCTACCAGACATACAAAGAGGAGCTGGTACCATTTCTTCTGAAACTATTCCAAACAATCCAAAAAGAGGGAATCCTTCCCAAATAATTTTATGAGACCAACATCATCCTGATACCAAAACCTGGCAGAGACTCAGCAAGAAAATAAAACTTCAGAACAATATCCATGATGAACATAGATGCAAAAATCTTCAATAAAATACTGGCAAATCAATTGCAGCAGCACATCAAAAAGCTTATCCATCACGATTAAGTAGGCTTCATCCCGGGGATGCAAGGCTGGTTCAACATATGCAAGTCTATAAATGTAATTCACCACGTAAACAGAAACAAAGACAAAAAACCACATGATTATCTCAATTGATGCAGAGAAGGCCTTTGACAATTCAACAGCTCTTTATGCTAAAAACCCTCAATCAACTAGGTATTGATGGAACGTATCTCAAAATAATAAGAGCTATTTACAACAAACCAACAGCCAATATCATACTGAATGGGCAAAAACTGGAAGCATTCCCTTTGAAATCAGGCACTACACAAGGATGCCTTCTCTCACTACTCCTATTCAATATAGTATTGGAAGTTCTAGCCAGAGCAATCAGGCAAGAAAAAGAAATAAAGGGTATTCAAAGAGGAAAGGAAGAAGTCAAATTGTCTCTATTTGCGGACCACATGATTGTATATTTACAAGACCCCATCGTCTCAGCCCCAAATCTCTTGAAACTGATAAGCAACTTCAGCAAAGTCTCAGGATACAAAATCAATGTGCAAAAACCACAAGCATTCCTATACACCAATAACAGACTTAAAGAGAGACAAATCAAGAACGAACTGCCATTCACAATTGCTAAAAAGAGAATAAAATACCTAGGAATACAACTAACAAGGAATGTAAAGGACCTCTTCAAGGAGAACTACAAACCATTGCTCAACAAAATAAGAGAGGACACAAATAGATGGAGAAACATTCCATGTTCATGGTTAGGAAGAATCAATATCATGAAAATGGCCATACTGCCCAAAGTAATTTACAGATTCAATGCTATCCCCATCAAACTACCAATGATCTTCTTCACAGAACTGGAAAAAGCCATCTTAAACTTCATATGGAACCAAAAGAGAGCCCGCATAGCCAAGTCAATTCTACGCAAAAAGAACAAAGTGGGAGGCATCACACTACAAGACTTCAAGCTATACTACAAGGATGCAGTAATCAAAACAGCCTGGTACTGGTACCAAAACAGAGATGTAGACCAATGGAACAGAACAGAGGCCTCGGAAGCAACAGCACACGTCTACAACCATCTGACCTTTGACAAACCTAACAAAAACAAGCAATGGGGAAAGGATTCCCTGTTAATAAATGGCGTTAGGAAAACTGGCTAGCCATGTGCAGAAAGTAGAAACTGGACCCTTTCCTGACACCTTACACTAAAATTAACTCCAGATGGATTAAAGATTTAAACATAAGACCTAACGCCATAAAAACCCTAGAAGAAAACCTAGGCAAAACCATTTGGACATAGGTGTAGGCAAGGACTTCATGACCAAAACACCAAATGCATTGGCAGCAAAAGCCAAAATAGACAAATGGGACCTAATCAAACTCTGCAGCTTCTGCACAGCAAAAGAAACAGTCATTAGAGTGAATCAGCAACCAACAGAATGGGAACAAACTTTTGCAATCTACTCATCTGACAAAGGGCTAATATACAGAATCTACAAAGAACTAAAACAGATTTACCAGAAAAAACCAAATAAGCCCATTCAAAAGTGGGCAAAGGATATGAACAGACACTTTACAAAGGAAGACATACATGAGGCCAACAAACATGAAAAAATGCTCATCATCACTGGTCATCAGAGAAATGCAAATCAAAACGACATTGAGATACCATCTCATGCCAGTTAGAATGGCGATCATTAAAAAATCTGGAGACAACAGATGCTGGAGAGGATGTGGAGAAATAGGAACACTTTTACATTATTGATGGGAGTGTAAACTAGTTCAACCACTGTAGAAGACGGTGTGGCGATTCCTCAAGGACCTAGAAATAGAAATTCCATTTGACCCAGCAATCCCATTACTGGGTATATATCCAAAGGATTATAAATAGTTCTACTATAAGAACACATGCACACGAATGTTCATTGCAGCACTGTTTACAATAGCAAAGACCTGGAACCAATCCATATGCTCATCAATGATAGACTGGGAGGGGAAAATGTGGCACATATACACCATGGAATACTATGCAGCCATAAAAAACGATAAGTTCATGTCCTTTTTAGGGACATGGATAAACCTGGAAACCATCATTCTCAGCAAAATGATGCAAGAACAGAAAATCAAACACCACATGTTCTCACTCACAGGTGGGTGTTGAACAATGAGAACACATGGACACAGGGAGGGGAGCATCACACACTGGGGTATGTCGAGGGGAAATAGGGAAGGGACAGCAGGGTGTGGGGAGTTGGGGAGAGAAAGCATGGGGAAAAATGCCAGATATAGATGATGGGGAGGAAGGCAGCAAATCACACTGCCATGTGTGTACCTATGCAACAATCTTGCATGTTCTTCACATGTACCCAAAAACCTAAAATGCAATTCGAAAAAAAAAAAAAAAAAAAAGAATTTGTTGCCACAACCTGACACTTCTGTAAGTTTGGAGCCTGAATTTACACTATTTGTATCATGTGAAACAAGCAAACTTTAATTTAAAGTGGACCCAAGTCTTCTGGGTACTTTGCAGAAATCAAGGCAAGTCCTTTTAAGGGGGAGGCACCCTCCATCTGAGGCCTCGAAGCATCCTCAAAAGTCAAATTCCAGAGCATCTGAGCAAACAATAAGACAGAGACACAGACACACACACACACACACACACACACACACACACACACACACACCCCATAAAGAAAGAAGTCACCAGCAAGAGTCAACAGAAAAAAATAGATACTCGAAGTCTTCAGGTATTAGAAATACCAGGTAGATAATATAAATTATGTTTGATGTGTTTCTAAAAGTAGGACTTAACATAGAGAAAAAGAAAGTAACAAAATGACCAGTAGCCTTGAGTTTTAAAGAAATAACTTCTAGAAATAAAAATATAATAATCGATATTTAAAAACTTGATGGAAAGATTAAACAGAGAAAGCTTAGAAGCTTAAAAGCTTAATGTGTGCACCAGAAAAAAGCTTAAAAGCTTAATGTGTGCACCAGAACAGAGATCAGAAGAAACTACACTGAATACAGAGAGACAATGAGGTAGAAAGCATGAGGGAGGTTGTGGCGTACAGAAGTTACAATGCTCCATCATCTGTCTAAAGTGATTGCTGTACAGGTAACGTGAATATGTAAGAACTGAGAATTTTCTTTCTTCCCTTTTTTTTTTTTTTTAAGAGTCGTGGTCCTTCTCTGTCAGCCAGGCTGGAGTGGAGTGACATGATCATAGCTCACAGCTACCTCGACGTCCTGGGCTCAAGCGATCCTCTAGCCTCAGCCACCCAAGTAGCTGGAACTACTATTGTGAGCCAACGCGTCTGGCAAAATTCTGGCTAATTAAAACAAAATTTTAAGAGACAGAATCTGAGTAGGTTAGGACAGAACTTTCCATAAGTAATTAAAACAAAGGCAGTGTGGGAAAGTTATATTCTAAACTTCTGAAATTACTCTTTATAAGGAAAGGGGAGGTTGGAAGAGAGACGTGTGTGTATGGGAGGTGTACATGTGGGTGCATATGTGAGTGTTGTATTAGCTTAATGATTACTGCATCACCTCATGCCAATGGGAGAAATTTCTCTTTATCCTGGTTTATATTTGTTTATTTATTCTGTCCTTCCCTGCCTCAGATTGACAGTTTGTCCTTTATTCTATTTTATGTTTTCAAAGATATATGTTGTAATTCTTTCTATGCCTTGTTTGTGTTTTCTAAAATGTAAATTTACCTTTTTCTCCCAATATGTTTCTATGAAAGTTTTAATATATAGCATAGTTGAAAGAATGTTACCATGAACACCCATGTACTTACCAATGAGATTTTATCATTAGTATTTTACTATGCTTGCTTTATCACATATCTTTCCATTTGTTTATTTATCTTCCACCTATCCATGAATCCATCTTATTTTCTGGTGCACTTCAAAGTACATTACAGTTTATCTTTGCTTTTAAACAAAATAAAACTTAAAAGCTATTTTCACTTTTAAGTCAATAATTTGATCAGTTTACAAATGTACTTCTTTTTCTTTTTTTGAGATGGAGTTTGGCTCTTGTAGCCCAGGCTGGAGTGCAGTGGCATGATCTTGGCTCACTGCAACCTTCACCTTCTGGGTTCAAGAGATTCTTCTACCTCAGCCTCCTGAGTAGTTGGGATTACAAGTGCCTGCCACCACACCAGGCTAATTTTTTGTATTTTTAGGAGAGATGGGGTTTTGCCATATTGAGCAGGTTGGTCTCGAACTCCTGACCTCAGGTGATCCTCCCACCTCAGCCTCCCAAAGTGCTGGGATTACAGGTGTGAGCCACCAGGTCCAGCCTGCCAATGTATTTTTACCAATGTATTAGTCCACTTCTTGCACTTACTTGCTGCTGATTTTTGTATTTGTTACTGTATGTGCCTCTGGTGGGGCCTATTTCCCAGTTTGTTGTTCCATATAATTTGTGAGTGAGAAAAATGGGAGGAGGAAATGGTCTGTTTGAAGTGCATTGTTTATTAGTGTAAATGAGATTTCAGTAAGGGGCTGGAGTCTTTCTTTGCTAAAACCATGCATGAACTTTATATCTATTTTGGCTGCCAAGATACATTATAAAAGTCTTAGAATATTTATGGAAAGATTGATTGGAATTCTGCAGGCTTTCTAGAGGAAATAAAATTTCTTGAATTGCTCTCAGTATTATTTTATTATTATGATTAAAATTTATACTCTTCATAAAAAGCTGGTACACTATCCAATCAAATACAAATGTATGACACCTATAACAGGTAGCATTTAAATGCCCCAATTCAATTTTATTATGCAATTCAAATTTAAAATGGAAACAACTTCATATGATGATCTAATCTCTTTGGTTTCTAATACTGAAAAGCATAAAAGGGTTAAATGCTGAATCATTAATGGCTTTTAGCTTAATGGACTTTTTAACCGATAGGAGCTAAAAAGCTGAGCTCCTATGAAATGAATCTATGAGCTAATGACAGCTATACATTGACAAATTAAGAGAAGAAAAATGATTCCTTTATGTGAGATGATGTTAAATAATTTTTGTTTAATTCTAAGATAGAATGTCCGTGGTCATCAGCAAAGAATGAGGAATATATTCAGTTCAGTTGAAGCACACTTGATATGCTATGAGGCTAGGAAGAAATAGGAACATTTTTCTAATTATTTTTTTCCTTTATATTAAAGGCTTGTATCATCATCAGACCACTACTCTTTAAAGTGGGTAAATCATAGCACCTTCCTTGTTGGACAAAAATTATTTCATTTGTGGCTTTACCATTCTCAGCAGTTGACCTTGGTTGGGTGACAATGATTTAGAGCCTCAGTTTACTAAAGTACATCTATATCTACTTGTAGATACAGATATTAACAATTTCCTTACAGCATTGGAGAGAAGAGTAGAGATAAGGTATAACAAAATACCTGGTACAGTGCTTGAAGCAGGGTAGGTACACAAAACATAGTGATGATGATGATGATGATGATGATGATGCATATTTTGAAATTGTCTCAGATTTATTTATCTTATTTCCTTAAGCAGTTTACAGAGTTACCATTTGTGTTGGCTATTGGGGAAACATAATTTTTCTTTCCAGAATGATTTATTCATAAAAAAAGAAACAGAGAGTAAAAGAGGCTGGGTGCAGTGGCTCACATCTGCAATATCAGTACTTTGGGAGGCCAAGAGGTGAGAGGCTTACTTGAGCCCAGGAGTTCAAGACCAGCCTGGGCAATGCAGCAAGACTCCATCTCTCCAAATATTTAAAAGAGAGAGAGAGAAAAAGACTTATTCATGATTTCAAATATTTTTGAACCAGAGATGGACTTTCAGCTAAATTAAGGAGTTGATTAGATTAGATGATCATAATAGTATTTGTCAGTCAAACTCTTATATATAATGCGTTTAATTTTCCTTTGACAGGTTAATACCCCATCTCCACATGTTTGTACTCCTGGTCATCCATAACTGTTTATTTTCACTTTCAACCATCACATAATTTAATCTATGTTTTTAAATAATCCGTTTCCATACAGCTCTCAGTGACATGTGGTAGTTTAAAGAAAAAGCAAAGCATCAAGACCTGCAGAACGCCGTTTGAATTTTAGCTCGGTTGTGATCTTGTATTTCTCTAAGCTTTAATATTCTTATCTTTGAAATAGAGATCCACTCTGTCTTCTGAGTCTGTCAATTTCAGCAGTGGCTGTGAGGATGGAAGAGCTTAGTAAGCCATGAACACTACCAATTATTAACTAATAATGCCAATTTGTCAATTTAGAAGCAACATTGCAGAGATCTATATGCTACGTCTGGATTCTAGATTAGGTAACTCTTTAGCTGGGTGTGGTGACATGCGTGTGTAGTCCCAGCTATTTGGGAGGCTGAGGTAAGAGGATGGCTTGCATCCAGGAGGTCAAGGCTACAGTGAACTGTGTTTGTGCCACTGCACTCCAGCCTGGGTGACAGAGCAAGAGCCTGTCTTAAATAAATACATACATACATAAATAAGGTAAATCTGCAAAATCCACTGGTAGAAACACCAAGAGAGGAGTGCTTTCAATCCCTAGAAACTCACGCTAGTTGAAGCATAAAAGAGAATGAACTAGATCACCTACCTGGGAAGATGGAATCATACAGGTGTCCCTTGTTCTAGGCATGCTTATATCAGATGAAGTCTCTACCTCTTTCTCTTCTCTGTTTTTTTTCAGTGCGTTGGTTTCATTCTCACTGTGCAGACAGGCTTTCTCTATGTACTGAATACAATAGCTGCTAATAACCCCCAATATTCTTCAAACTCTGTCTTCTCTGTTGGACAAAAACTATCTCATTTGTGGCTTTACCATTATCAGCATGTGACCTTGCTTGGGCCACAATGATTTAGAGCCTCAGTTTACTAAAGTACAGGTATATCTACTTGTAGATACAGATATTAGCACTTTCCTTACAGCATTGTAGAGAAGAGCCAAAAGGCAAGGAGCCTTTTCCTCCATTTCAATCTTAAAAGAAAGAAAAATCCCAGGGAAGCATTCTCAACCTGGTGCTCAAATAACAGGAATGGAGTTCTTTGGGTCAAGGGGACAGAGTTGGTGATTGGCAGTCTTCCTAGGAATTATCTGACTTGAGTGAAGGAAGAGCAGTTAGAACAGTCTCCAAAGGAAGCAAAAGGCCTGGACAGACAAAGATGACTAGAGTCACTACAAGCATGAGGGAGGAAAGGAGAAGAGAATAATGATGAACAGAAGAGTCTGGCCATCCTTATGAAATGCTTGCCATCTCTTCATTAAATTACCCACTCTGCTCTTTAGGATTATTGTGATAATCATCTCAGTTTGCCCACGATAATCCTGTTTCATGCCTGTTGTCCTAGCACAACTATTAAAATCATGGCTTTTTATTTTCAAAATATCCCCAGTTTGGACAATTTGCTATGTAGTCACTGTAAATAAGACCAATTAGCAATTTGGCTTCAGCCACACAATCTGTTTTAAGTCATCCTATTCCTTTGATCCAGTTGAACTTTGATCACTTCTCTGCCTTTTCTTTTCCAACCCATGTCTGATATTCAACATTTGAATGAACATCTGGTAGAAAGCGTACTCATGACATATATATTCTTACCACCTTCTTCCCTTTTATGGATCACCTCACATTTCTCCCCTTCCAGGAGCTCTTCTGGATTTTAAGTAGTGGTGCTGAAGGTTTAACAACCCATTGATCTGCTCAGAGCATCTCTGCTAGTAGAATTTTTCTTCCAGGGATTGCTGCAAGTTAAATGTATACTCTCTCTCCAAATAGTGTAGTTTCATCCTATGAAACTTCAGTTGTTGTTTCTTCAGAGTAGAAGCTCCCTGAGGCCAGCCAGGCATGATTTTATGTTTTCTGTCCTATTGTATATATTACAGTAAGTGGGGTATGGATGAGGATGGATAAAACAATTAACATAGTGTGAGACTAGGCATGGTGGTGCCTGCCTGCAATCTCTGCACTTTGGGAGGCTGAGGCAGATCACTTGAGCCCAGGAGTTCGAGACCAGCCTGTGCAACAAAGTGAGACGCCCCCATCTCTATAAAAAATAGTAAAGTTCGCCCAGCATGGTGCCATGTATCTGTGGTCTCAGCTACTCAAGAGGCTGAGGTGGGAGGATTGCTTGAGCCCAGGAAGTGGAGGCTTGAAGTGAGCTCTCTTTGGGACACTGCACTCCAGCCTTGGTGAAAGAGTGAGACCCTGTCTCAAAAACAACAACAACAAAATAGTGTGATGATGGTAAAAGAAAGAAATTCTTCATGATGTATTTTCAGTGGTTCCCAATGCACACCAGCTAAGAAGGAAGCATCCTTTGCCAGTTTGACCAGCTACCTCCTCGCCATGGTTATACGGATCAAGTGAAAGCAGTGAAGAGAGTGATGAAACAGAAAGCAACCCCCAATATCTGTCCAAGAAAGGATGAGACAGGGAAGAGGAGTAAATAGCCAAGGAAATTTGGTGTGGGGGCTGTACTGAGGTACTGGAGGACTCCAACAACCAGCCCTTACCCTGCATTCCACATGCATGGTGTTCCTACCTCTTCATGTTCTACCGCGTGCAATGTGGGCAGAGCTCCCTGGAGGTGTACAGTTTGTCAGCCTTGTGGGGTAGGGAGAAGGTGTGTCTGGTGTTAACAGTGAGGGGTTTGATTGAAAGGCACAGCTGCCATGCAGAGAATTACTATAGGGAGACAATGTATAAAAGAGGTTTTCTGGGAAGTCATTCATTTATTCAACAAATAATGTATATTTTGTCCTCTGCTCTATGCCAGGCACTGTTATAAATTCTGTAGATATAGCAGGGATGCATATAGTATTTGTATGTATATAGATAGAGCACCTGGCATGGCTTGCCTTTTAGTGAATGGAGACAGATAATAAGCAAATATATTGTATAGCAGTTCAGATGATGACAAATGTTTTGGAAAAACTAATAGAGCAGCTCTGGAAAGCTGGAGTTGGAGAAAGGTCATGCAAATTTAAAAATGAGCAGTCAAGGTAGGCTTCGGAGAGAAGATGACATTTGAGCAAAAACTTGAAGGAGATTAAGGGAGGAACTGGGTAAACGTCCGGCAGAAAGACTTCCAAGTGGAGGGGACAGGCTTTGCAGAATTCCTGAAGTTGGTGTGTGTCTGGTGTGTTCAGAAATAGCAGAGCCAGTGTGGCTGAGGGTAGTAGGGGGAGCAGGAAATGAGGTGTGAGATTTAGGGGAGCAGGCAGATGATGTAGGTCTTTGAAGTCATCAAACTTTGAGAGAAATGGGAGCTGTTAGAGGCTCCCCAGCGGAGGCTTTTTAATTGCATCACTGCCTAATGCATCTTGAGGGATATCATGCAATATAATTCTCTCAAGAGATATCAAGAGATATTCAGTATTTGTGTTTCTTCTGATGTGAAACAGTGCTAATACTTTGTACACTATACATTCATTCAGGTTACCATAGGCTCTGCTTACAGTTCAGGGCTGTCCACAAAGAGGCACTTACTGAATGAATGCATGAATGAACGAATGAATTAATGTACAAATGGGGTTGACCTTTTTGCTCCCTCCATGGGGGTTCTCAACCTATTATTTCAACTTTATTGCCCCTATAGCCTTTCTCAACTGTGCTTATCTTGTGGAGTACTAATTAGGAAAGAAAAGGCAGGTGGGTAGGAGCAGGGAAAAACAAAGAGAGAAAGCAAATAAGCTGTACGTCTGCCTTTCTTCATGGTCCCAAACATATAAACCAAAGGAAGGAATAAGCCATAGGTCCACTTTTCTTTATGGCCCAGGACATACACCCCTTCTACACAGATAATGTACTTAACTCACAAACTTCCTGCTTACCTTTAAACGCCTCAATTTATCAAACACCAAAGGGCTAACAACAACAACAAAAAGCAAGTTAACTCCCTGCTACCTTGGTGTTACCAATCACTCCAGGTTCCAGTCTAAAATTTCTCAACAAGCCTTTGTTTCCTGGCAGTGAGTTCCTCCTCTGCTGGTTCTGCCCGTTGCTCCCTGGCAACGAACTTTCGTACTTTCTTTAATCTGTCTTTCTTTATCTCCCAGTCTCTCGGTAAATTCTTCTACCCCCACACCCAGAAAGTCGTCGCTCACTCGCGACACGTTGAAAGAGCTCTTTCAACTCTGTATTTCTGCCTCTGTCTTTGCTCATCCCATTTCCCACTATTTGAAATGCTTCTCTAGTGGATTAAAATTCTGCCTATTGTTGAAGACCCGGGGACAAGCTCCACGTCGTCCACGAAGTCCCAGCAGACTCTCTGGCCTTCATTGCCTTTTCTGAGTGCCCGTAGCATCTTTCCTCTGCTGCCTTTCATTGGCTTGATCTCTTGCGTTGGATAACTTTGGGTGTTTATTTTAAAACCATTGTTTGAACTTTCTCTACATGTTAAGGCAAGGAATACTGAAATGAACATTCGCATTTCAGTGGGGTTCTCTTATCATTTCTGTTTTATCGAAGCTGACTTGATAAGAGAGGCTCGATGACTTGGCTAATTAACAAGGAGTGCACCAGGACCGGGACACAAGTTGTTCCCAAGACAAGCAATAGTCCCTGTCCTTCCTACTCATAAAAGGGTTAACCTAGCATTTCCTTGCCGCGGTCAGGTCACTCCCCTCTCTTCCCCGCGAATCAAAAGCGGCCGGGCTAGGGAAGCTTGTCCTGTGAGGGATTCCGTAGAGGCACTCCCTCCGCAGCTTGAGTCCCGGGAAAACATGGCGGCCCCCGCGTCACGGCCGGCTTTGAGCCCAGGCGCTGCAGAAGGGGAGGAGGAGACGATTCTCTATGACTTGTTGGTCAACACCGAGTGGCCACCGGAGACTGAAGTACAGGTGAAGCAGGCCCGTCTACAGCAGCAGCCAACTTGGCGCAGTCGCGGGTGCTTCGTGGGCAGAGCCACGTAGCAGGAGCCACGTAGGGGAGTGGAGCCGGGTGGACTGGGGACCAGGGCCTTATGACTTGTGCGGTCGCCCTGGCAACAGCACCTTGGGCTAGCGGGGGTCTGGGGCTCCTATGGCAGGGTGGGGTGGTGATCCTTGAGATTCCTCCTGGGCTCAGGATTCGGTTGTTGGGGGCTGGAACTTTGTGCTCTGGGGATCGTACGATCCCACCCTGGTTGTTAGTTTCTCTCTCTGTATTCGGAGGGGAGGGCACAGCGCTGGACTCGAGGGTCCTTTCTCCTGTCTGGACTCTCGGTGGTCCCTTCTTGCGGTCTGGCTAGGGCTAGTCTGGGCCGACACTCAGCTGCGGTGGGAGAATTTTCCAGGACCTTACAGTCTTCAGCATCTGGCAGGCTGCTGCAGAGCGCGGAATCTGAGCCTTTACCGTTACACAGGGCTGGATCGCGCCAGTTCTTGTGTGTTTCAATAAAAGAGCATTTAATAAGCGTGTGCGTGTCCTTTCGTTCGCCTCCGTGTCCCATATGCTGTGCTAGGTGCGGAGGATACAGAGATGAATATGGTTTCGTGGAGCTTCTCGTTTAGAAGAGAGACAATCATAATCTAGCATTTTATGCGCTATAGTTAGCGATGTGAGCAAAATACCACTGAAGTGAAGAGGAAAGAGCTACTGGCTGAGATTGGGATCCCTGCTAGGAAAGGGTTATAGAAGTTGATAATTTATGGACTGGATCTTGGGATTATCAGTTGTTTGGTACTGAGGGCCTCCTGTGTCTGTGGTGAAGAGTAGAACCACAGACCCATGTTTATTCAACAGATATTTATTGAGTTTTAAATGCATGCCAGTTACTATTTTAGACCCAGAGGAAGCAGCCAGATCGAAAAGAATCTTTATTAAAGATTATGTAGTCCAGTCCATACAAATTCTCTTACATTTTTTTCTGAGTGTTTCTGTACTGGAGAAACGACCCATTTTTCAGCCCAAAGTTTGTTTTTTTTTCTCTTTAGCCTCATTCCCACTGCCGTTTGTGCTTATCTTGAATAATGTATTTTGTAGACGGGTAGGGATCTGCATACATTACTGTTTAATTTCAAATACTTTGTCTTAATGTGAATATTTTTTGGGTTGTGCAGCTAGGAAGCTGTTGCTGCTGCAGCTGATTAGATAAGTTTCCACTCTGTAATACTCATTGGTTAATTGCAATGATGTTTCAGAATGTTTACCATAAATTGATTTCAAAAAAGTAACCACAGAGTTAACTAACTTTGAAACCCTTAGCACTTTGTGTGTGTGTGTGTGTGTGTGTGTGTGTGTGTGTGTTGGAGGTGGAGGAGTTGTGTTAATTTCTGCATTATATTGATTTCAGCTGTTGAAGTATAGGCTCTTGGAGGGCAGTTACATCTGATTCATCTTTGTATCTCTCCCCAGGCTAAATTGTGTCTTGCATGAATCCGACGATCAATTCATGTTTGTTGAGTGAAATTACTTTTCTGTGTGTGTTTTTTTTAAAAAATCTTGTCTACACTTAGTGTATGTGCATTGGGCTTTTCTTGACAGCACTTAAGTGCATCTTATGCAGTGCCTAGTGTTGTGAACCTACTCACAGTGTGTTCAGTCTGTACTCATGGAATGGAATTATTTAATATAGCAATTACATATCTGTGTATGTTTTGTTAGTAACGTTGTCTGTATGGGTATGCAACAGATAGTCAATTAATTTGCCTTGGAGATATGACCGATTTTTCTGTGAGCAAAACTTACAGCCCCAATAGAGTGTGCTAAACTGGCAACCGGTGTGGTCTTTGGCCTTGAATTCTCTTGTCTTTGGATTGGTATTTGATTTGGAAATAGTTTCCAGCTTCAATCCTTGTTCTTTCCTGCAAGGGTAGTCCTGATGTGTGCCTGTAGTGTGCCGTGCTCACTTTACTCCTATTGTCCCCCCCATCCTGACTCTCTTTTTTTTTTTTTGAGGCAGGGTCTAACTTTGTCACCCAGGCTGGATTGCAGGGGTGTGATCACTGCTCACTGTAGCTTCAACCTCTCCGGTCATCTCAACCTCCCAAGTAGCTGGGGCTATAAGCATCCATGGCCTTGCCTTTTTTGTAGAGATAAGGTTTTGCCATGTTGCTCAGGCTGGTCTGGAACTCCCGGGTTCAAGTAATCGATCCACCTTGGTGTCTCAAAGTGCTGGGATTACAGGCGTGAGCCACTGCACCTAAACGCTCAGTTTTGAAATAGTTTTAAGATACTGCTTCCCTGTGCCCAAAACTCTGAGTATTAGTAAAGAAAAATAAATTTACATATTATGTAAGTAATACTAGTCTAATACAAGAAAATTCAAAGAATTTTGTGTTTTGAATTCCAGCCTAGAGGCAACCGAAAACATGGTGCATCCTTTATCATCACGAAAGCAATTCGAGGTAAATATAGCTTATTTCTGTACATTTAACATTTAACGATATAGTTAACAGTTAAAATGTGTTCTTTAGACTACTTCTGATGTGGAGCTTAATGAAAGTAGCATGTTATTTGAGTTTAATTTTGTATGTATTTATATACACACACGTATATATGTATATGCATATGTATACACATGCAGGTTTTTAATGCAGCTTAGAGCTAAAGTATATAGCATTGGTTTAACCATTATGGATGCATTCTAGAACAGGGGTCCCCAATTCCTGGGCCATGGACTGGTACCAGACACAGCAGGAGGTGATTGGTGGGTGAGTGGGCATTACCACCTGAACTCCGCTGTCAGATAAGTGGCAGCATTAGATTATCACAGAAGCAAGAACCCTGTTGTGAACTGCATTCGTGAGGGATCTAGGTTGCTTGGAAAAATTGTCTTCTACAAAACTGGTCCCTAGTGCCAAAAAGGTTGGGGACCGCTATTCTAGAAGGAATGAAGGTCAAAGCCAGTATGAGTCCCAGAGAGTCTGTGGATGTTGAAGGTGAAAATACAGTGAGAGACTATTTTAAGTGGTTTATATGATGTTTCAGATACATCTCATCAGAGATACTCAAATTACAAATTTGATAAGCCAGGGTATTCATTTAACTCCTGACAGATTTTACATATGAACTAACAAGAGTCTGAGAAAGGATTGAGCACTAGGTTCACTGAGCTGGTGCCATGAGGGCTTTACCATATTAATGAATGGAGTCCTTTTATCAGACCAGAAGGTAGGTGCTGTTATTCCTTCACGTTTTCAGATGAGAAAACTTGCCCCAGGTCATTCATTTGGAATTTGACAGCAGGTCTTTCTGGCTCCAAAGTTCATCCTTATACCAGTGAATTGAAGTTCCTTATATACAGAAAATTCATTTTCACAGAGGTTGAGTACTTGAAATTCACTATAATCTAATTTCCTCATCATACTTTTATCTTCTGATAAAATTGGTTAATTATGGATAATTTTATCTTCTAATACAGGAAGCACTAGCATATTAAGTTTTCAAATGACAAATGCTTCTAAATTTTGAGAATTTAGAAAATGTGTACAAGTAATAAAAATTCATTGTAGAAAACATAGACACTATAGATAACTATAAATTAGAAAAAAATTTGTCCTCATCTTATCACCCAGAGATAATCTGTTGATCTTTAGATCTTTTCCACTAATACATACCTAACTGCATACACAGGTACACACGTATATATACATTTAAAATAGGATGGTATGAAGTATTGTTTTTTAATAGTGTGTTAGAGGTTTTGTTTTCCATTGGCTTTCCCATTTTAGGTATTATCATTCTTAAAATCTTTGCTATACAGTGTAAAATAGTATCTTGTTTTAATTTTTATACAGATATTTTGTTTTTTAAAGGGTGATTATTATAATTTCTAGTCCATGGTTTAATGAAATCTTCTTAGGTTCTATTTAACATCTCAAACTGCTTTTATTTCTGGTACAGTTAGGAAATACTTGAAACTTTTGAATAACACACAAACCTGGAATTTAATATAAACAAATGTATGACCCTGTAAATGTTATAGTGTGTATTAGGTTATATTTAGTCTCTCATTTTAAGAGTTGTGTTCTTTGTGTTTTTTTTAAATGACTCAATTCTGCAGTATATTTTAGATTTATTATCCATAAATCTAATTTGAAAATAATTCATAAAGAACAACTGATTTATATTTGGCTTTGCCATTTTTTTATTACAGATCGTTTATTATTTTTACGCCAATATATCTGGTACAGGTGAGTCTTCAGTTCTTCAGAGAAACAGTATGAATGTCAAATGCAAACAATATTATTCTATTTATGATTTCTATTCGTAATTGAATTCTAGATCATGATAAAGTTGCCGACATTTGGGCAAACTCAGTATAAAATAGACATTTTAAACATTTAGGTGTAATCTGACAAGATATCTCAATAGACTTAGGGTAGTTTTTATTCCCTTAGTTACTATTAAGAATGTCTCATGACGATTTCGGCTTCCTCTGATGAGGGTTCTCAGGCTTATGTTGAATGTCCGTGTGAAGCCTCTGTAGCTTGCATACCTTTTAAAAAGCATTTTTGTTCTTACTGTCACATTATCTCTTTTATGGTTAGTATTCAACTGCTGTGTATCAGAGAAGGTTCTTTAGGTTTCAGTTCTTGTGTATGTTTTAATTCCTTGAGTGTTAAGTATATTTTCAGGCCTGGTTGCTAATTTCCAGCTTTAAAAAGAACAAAGAAATAATTATTATGACAAAAAATTATAAATTCTGCTTTTAGATACATGTATAGGAATTGTTTTATAGAATTATTTACATAGATCACTTTTTCCTTGAGGATCTCTTGTCTTAAAGTTCCAGAGATAATATAGTTCCATAAAAGAGACCTTTGGCTCTTCTCTAGGACTTGCTCCAATGTTTTCCTGCTTTTACTCTATGTATGTGTGTGTCTATGTACATATATCCATATATATGTGTGCATATTTACATTTCTGTACTTAATTATATCACTTTTTTGTGGGTGCGGGATATGTTAGGATAGAGAGATGAGCAGGAAGAGAGAGTGGAAGGAGACAATAGGAATTGGGAGGTGGGCTGTGTTTTCTGACCTCACTAGGCGACAGCTTGTTAGTCCTGAACACGCTTGGATAAGGTGGTAAGCTTGTCTTGTTCAGGTTGCTGCTTAATAATTCTTTTTGTTATCTATTGAAAAGGAGGACTCAAAAAGTTAACTCTGATACAAGCTTTATCCTGTATATGAGAACCTTATGATCAGGCATCACAAGTAATTGTCTTTTTGTCTCCCTTCCTCCTGAGAAGCCTTTTTCCTTGAATTGGCTGTGTTGATCATTGTACAGGTTGTAAATGCACCATTAAGTGACGAATCTTTCTTATGATACGTTACTTTCAAAAAGATTATAGTTCAATTTGTCCTGTTGCGTTTATGGCCATTAAACCCAAAGGTTTTGGGGTCAATATTTGTTTCAAGTGGCTTTTTCTTCTTTTTTAAAAAAAAGTTCTTTTCATTATGAAATATAAACATGTTGAGAATTATCAACAGTATAATAAACCTGCATCAGCTAGCCCTTTTTCTTTTTATGGAAAATGTTATACCTCAAATCCTTTTCCAATCTTTTTCCTTTCCCTTCCCTTCTAGAGGAAATTATCATCCTTATGTAGATAGTATTCACAAGCATGTTTCATATCTTCATTATATTTTTGTAACTCTCTTTGATCTTATTTTGTGATTTAAAAATGAGCATAAATACGCCACATGTATATTACCAGTATTTATCATAATTGTTTTTTTAAAGAGAGGGTCTAATTATGTTGCTTAGGCTGGAGTACAGTGGCTGTTCACAGGCAGGATCATGGTACACTCTATCTTTAAACTCCCGTGTTCAAATAATCCTCCTGCCTCAGCCTCCCATGTAGCTGACACTGTAGGCACATCCTCCGTGCCAGGCCACTAACATTTTGAAATCTTATTTTGTGTTTTCTGATTTCCATAATGTATTTTCTTTCCTATTTTTCTTTGATGGAATTATTTATTCTTCTTTTCCATCTGTTTTCTTCATTTCTTCAGGTATCATTCCTCTAATTTGCTGCGTCTCCTCACTCACTCCTAGTAGGTAGTTTTTTGTATTTTGCGAATGGTTTTATTTTGAACTTATGCTTGTTCTTGCATCACATGAGTAAAGTGAAATTGCAGTCTGATCTTGCATATGGTCCAGACATGGGCTTTTATTTTTTTGTAGATTTTATTCCCATCCTACTCAGAACCATAGTTCCAGGCAGAGAAGAGAGTCTTTAGTCTCCCTGGGCCTATGGTGAGGCGTTTCTAGTTCTAACTTGGTGCAGTCATTTGAGCATCCTGGGTTTTGCAGGAGTGTCACTTCCAGATCCTGTCCTCTCTTTGGTTCAGTAGCTCATTTCGTATCCCGTGTGCTAAGTCCTGTTTTTGGCTCTTGTTTCTCTTCCCCCCCGCCGTCCTCAATTCTAGCTTTCAGTGACTTTTTCATTTCTAGTACTTAGAAATTTCTCTTTCTTTCTTGTGAGTTTAACTCTACGCTAAAATTTGTTTTTGTTACAGTTGAGCCAGAGTTTCTAGGTGGTTAGAGCAGGAAGGGTTGGGGTAAGTTATTGGTATTCTAGATATTATTGTTATGCTAGATGTCTTTTTCCTGGGAAATACATACATTTATACCTTTGAACACCACTATGCTTTTTGGAAATAAAATATATATGGTCAGATTTCAGCTACCAAATAGTAACTTTTGGTTTTGGGTTTGCTAATATTCAAATTTTATATTCTAATGGAAAAAAATCCATGTTTCTCTCTATAAGTGTATGTGCTATTTATTTGTTTACTTTATATATGATTTTTATGATTAGATTTTAAGTTAACTAATGTGTTGTGATTTCAGCCCTGCACCTTTTTTGCTCCCTGATGCACTGGTTCGCTTGGTTAATAAACAGATAAACTGGCATTTGATACTTGCAAGGTAAGGAAGTGTAAAATTCATATGTTTTTCTATCTGGATTAGCTTTTACATTTCATTATGGATGTTAATTTTGAAGTCCTTATGGCTTTCAGTCTTGATTTTTGTTGTATGTAAATCTCTTTGTTGCATATGATTAGTATTGTTTAAACATGTTAATTCATGCTGTATTAAACCATTTCGTATGCTTTTGTACCTCTATCCTCATCTAATTGTAAGGTCAAAAAATGGATAATTAAAGCATGTGAACAAATTTAAAAATGATTTTAACTTATTAAATAATTCTATCTGTGTTGAAAGCTGCTACAGATATTCATAATAGATATTTCCCCCCTCTTTCTTCTCCATGAAAGCAATGGAAAGCTTTTGGCTGCTGTTCAAGATCAGTGTGTGGAAATCAGGTAATTGTTAATATTATTCATATTCAAGATTTCCTTTGAGAAACGTTTTTTACTCTATAAATGGGAACTAAGATTTTTATAGGGGGTATATTTAAAAGGATTTTATTATTAACTCACTTAATTTTGTGAGTGTCAAACACCAACTTATGCCAGTTAAAAAATTAAGGATGCTTTCTCAGAGTTGTGTGCTTATCTTTCTCCTTCCCCAGATCATTCTGTTGCCTCTTAAGACATTTTACTTTCTCAGTAAACGAGGCCTATGTTCCAGAACTCTGGAAATCACTCTTGTTTGACTATTTACTGCTACATCAGGTAAACAGATATTCAGGAAGGTGTAAAAAAGTAGGGATGTTTTTGCTCTGTTGGTACAAAACGGTAGATTGAATATGGGTGTGCAAAAGACCAAGGTTACATATTACTTGAGACTGGATTATGCTGTCTGTCTTCAAGAGACATTCAGTGGTATTATATACACATCCATAAGACACATCTCTAAGCTGGACTTTTCAGGTGTTTTATTTTTAAACAATGTATCAGTTAGTTATAAAAGAGCTATCAACCATAGCAACTAAGAAAAATGAGTTCATTCTTTGGGAATTGTTACTGGGAAAATCATATGGAAGAGGAAATACATTTACTGTTCATTAAGTGAAAGTGGACTGTCATAAAGGCCTTCATTATCATCATCTTCACATTGAGTGGGCTGAGGAGGAGGAGGAAGAAGGGGGAGGTGGTCTTGCTGTCTCAGAGTAGTAGAGATAGAAGAAAATCCACATAAACATGGACCTGCACAGTTGAAACCTGTGTTGTTCAGGAGTCAATTGTAGTAATTCCATAATATTTCACTGAGTGCTCATAGCAAAATTTAATCCCCTTAAACTGTGTATTATTTTCCTCCTTCATAAATTAGACACCAGTTTTCTTGATATCTGTATATATCTGTAATTATTTCCTTGGGATAAATTTATTGACATAGAATTGTTAGGTCAAATGCTATGGACGTGAAGGTTTTGGATAATTGTTATTAAACTATTGTCCAGAGGGTTTACCAGTTTTCATTTTTAAACATGTTTTATAATAATTATACTACTTGGTATATATTTCAGGATCACAGATTTAAAATAGGTTATTGATTTAAATATGGTGACCTACTAAGGCTCTTTGATTTCTTAAAATAAGACTTTTTTTTTTCCTAAGTGATCAAACTTCATAAGATGATGCAGACCACTGGTTCTTAATTAGGATTTATGTGTCCAGCAAAAAAATATTTTTGCTTGGGCCACATAGCAGATTTCCTGATTCAGAACCTTTGGGGATTGGGACCAGACATCTCTATTGTATGAAAAGACCATGGGAAATTCACTTAGGCTGTGTCATTATATTCCATATTTATATATATAAATAGTTTCATACAGTGTAGCTCCATATCTGATGCAATAAGAAGGTTGGAAGAAAATATTGTCACTGACAAAAGGGTTGTAATTGAGGCACAGAACCATCTCTGAGAGGAGAAATGATTTATTGTGTTATATAGAGGCTGTCTAGTCCACAGTATCTGGTATTTTATAGTTCTATACAATGTTATGATAAAACCTTTGCCTTGATTTTGCACATTTTACAGGTCTGCAAAAGATGATTTTACATCCATAATTGGGAAATGTCAAGGTAGGAGTTTACAAAATATTTAAAAAATGAAAATTTCAAATCTTCAATGGTTTACAATGTTTCTTAAAAGTTAGAATATATATTAACTATTTATTAACAAGGATTATCATGACTATTAAAATAATAAGAAAACAACTGATTTTTTTAACTGTCTTAAATATTTTGCTTTAAAATTGTTCATTTTGATGAGATTCTGAAACTGTTTTAAAGAAGTCTAAGCCAATTTTGAACGAAGTATTTTTAACTGTCAGTAGTCTTTTATTTTGGATTAAATGCAGAAATAAATATTAAGGTATAAGTCAAGAGTTGATCAGGTACAGACTAGTAAAAAAGAGTAACATTTGGTCATTCTTTTATATATTCAGCAAAAATTTACTGACTGTAATTTATGTGTATGTGCTGTTTTGCTGGGTGCTTGAGGTATGATTGTGAGCAAAAAGACCTGGTCTTTATCTCATGAAGCATACAGATGCTCAAATGTATAATTATAAACTTTTTTCAAATCTATTTAAGTAAAAACTAAGTCCTATGAGATTTCTTAACCAGGGTGTGAGATGAAATGGCTAAGAAAGAAAAATGACTTTTGGAAAGCAACTTTAAGAATGGTTAGTCTGGACGCAGTGGCTCATGCCTGTAATTCCAGCACTTTGGGAGGCTGAGGTGGGTGGATCACTTGAGGTCAGGAGTTTGAGACCAGCCTGGCCAACGTGGTGAAACCCTGTCTCTATTAAAAATACAAAAATTAGCCAGATATGGTGGTGCATGCCTGTAATTCCATCTACCTGGGAGGCTGAGGCAGGAGAATCGCTTGAACCTGGGAGATGGAGATTGCAGTGAGCCCAGATTACGCCACTACACTCCAGCCTGGGCAACAGAGGGAGACTCCATCTCAAAAAAAAAAAAAAAAAAAAAAAAAAAGAAGAATGAGTAGAAGGTAGAAGAAGATGGGGAGTGTATCAGTCTTCAGGAGCAGTGTATGAAAAGGCAGAATGAATCTTACAGGAGAAAAAGAGATATTAGAGTAAATACAACTATTATCTATGTTTTATTTAGAACCTGCAGTTCTGTCTGTCTGATCTTGGATTAGTTTAACAGTGTGATCGTACAAAGTATAATGATGGTAATCATGGTCATTGTGTTGATAACAAACACTTATAGTGTTCCTACTGTGTGCCTGACTCTGTATTTGGGACTTTACATGACTTTCTTGTGTATAGAAATAAAGCAGTATAAATATTTTATCTTAAAACAGTGTTAGGATAAAATATATATTTGACATTGATAAGAGAGCAAGGAGATTGGAGGCACTTGTAGTTTTCAGAGCTACAATGTGGTAATTTCTGTAAGGGAGTGGGGGTAATACAGAAGATTCCCCTACTCCCTCATGGAAATGCTGTTCTTTTTTTATTTTTATTTTTTGAGATAGGGTCTCACTCTGTTGCCAGGCTGGAGTGCAGTGCTGTGATCATGGTTTCCTGATCTTCCTGCCTCAGCACCCTGAGAAGCTGAGACCACAGGCATGCACCAGTATGTCCAGCTAACTTTTTATTATTTTTAAATTTTTTGTAGAGATAGGAGTCTTGCCTTGTTGCTGAGGCTGGCCTCAAACTCCTGCAGTCCTCCTGCCTCAGCCTCCCAAAGTGCTGGGATTATGGGTGTGAGTCACTGTGCCCAGCCTTTAAGAGAGAGATGACAAATAATTGATTGTAATTGTACTAAGTGCCATGATGGCAAGGAGTCACTTTTAACTTAAGTTTACGAGGCCTTGGGAGTCTGTTTATTTATATATTAATTGAAAAAAATTTTTTTTTTTTTGAGACAGGGTCTCAGTCTTTTGCTCGGGCTGGAGTGCAGTGGCATGATCATGACTCACTGCAGCCTCAACCTCCTGGGCTCAGGTGATCCTCCCACCTAAGTTTCCCAGGTAGCTGGGACTATAGGTACATGCCACTATGCCCAGCTAATTTTTTAAATTTTTTATAGATACGGGGGCTTGCCATGTTGCCCAGTCTGGCCTTGCACTCATGGGTTCAAGTGATCCCCCCACCTTGGCCTCCCAAAGTGCTTGACATTACAGGTGTGAGCCACGGTGCTCAACCTGTTGAAATAGCTCTTTTCTTCCGCTTGTGTACTTCTACCATCGTAGGCTTAGTTTAGGCTCTCAACATTTTTTACTTGGTTTCTTTCAACAGTGTGCTGACAAGGTTTTCTTTTGTATGCCCTTTAGTAATCCACACTTTATACTCCTTGGCAAATTGATCATTTAAAAAAAAAAGAGCTGGATGTAGTTGGTCACGGCTGTGACTTTGGGAAGCCGAGGTGAGCGGATCACAAGGTCAAGAGATGTAGACCATCCTGGCCAACATGGTGAAACTCTGTCTCTACTAAAAATACAAAAAATTTTAGCTGGATGTGGTAGTGCGTGCCTGTAGTCCCAGCTACTTGGGAGGCTGAGACAGGAGAATCGCTTGAACCCAGGTGGCAGAGGTTGCAGTGAACTGAGATTGCGCCACTACGCTCCAGCCTGGCGACAGAATGAGACTCCATCTAAAAAAACAAAACAAAACTAAGCAAAACAAACCAAAAAAACTATTCTAGCAGGTAACCCTTCAAATCTGACTTAACTGCTTTCTAGATTTCTAGTAATCCTGGGCAAGTTACTTTACCTCTGTGAGCCTCAGTTTCATTATCTATAAAATGGGCGTAATTTTATAAATTGAGCTGTGGGAAAATTTTGTGAATTAATGTATAGAAAACTCTTGGCATAATGTCTGAGGCATCATGAGTACTTAGGAGATGCTAAGCTATTGTTGTAATTACTGTTACTATGATTCTGCCTAAAATCTGTCAGTTGTTTGCTGTTGACTGGAATGCAGTTCATGTTTTTTAACTTAGGATAAAAGACTTTTCACAGTTAGCCTGTCTATCCTGTGAGAGTTCCCTGCCATATGTCTTATGTTCTAGTACAAAATAGTGAACAATTTTCTAACCCCATTGTGTTCTTCAGGCCTTGGTACAGATAGTTCCTTTTGCTCAGAAACTCCCACCTGTACATTGGATTGATTACTCCTGTTAGTCTGCTTTCCTTTTTTATTTATTTCTATATATTTTTTGAGATGAAGTCTTGCTCTGTCACACAGGTTGGAGTGCAGTGGTGCGATCTCGGCTCACTGAAACCTCTGCCTCCTGTGTTCAAGTGATTCCCTTGCCTCAGCCTCCTACGTAGCTGGGATTACAGGTGTGTGCCACCACACTGGACTATTTTTTGTGTTTTTTATAGAGATGGGGTTTCACGATGTTGGCCAGGCTGGTCTCAAACTCCTGACCTAAGGTGATCCACGTGCCTTGCCTCCCAAAGTGCTGGGATTATAGGCGTGAGCCACCACACATTGCCTGCCTTCCTTTTTAAATTGTTGATTTGCTTGTCTGATTCCCAATTAGATTGTAAATTAATTGACGTTAGGGCTTATATCTTACCCAACATAAAAAATGTTTTTTTTTTCGTGCTTAGCATGGTGCCTGACACACTGTAGGCACATAGTATTTGACCCTATCAAGTGGGTAATGGCACTTGGGAGCTGTTCAAATGCTTTTTATGGATGAATGAATTTACCAACAAAGTATGTTTGCCTATTTCTTGCTTAGCTTTAGAAATTTTCAAGAGTATGTATATATATTATATATAGTACTGTCTATATTATACATATTATAGTGATCCATATATAAATTTGTGGATAATTGTCATGGCATTAATATTTTTTATTCCTTATGTATACATGTGCATACCTAGCAATAATAGAGCAATAAGGGTGGATAGGAAGACCTGTTTGCCAGCTGGGCACGGTGGCTCACTCCTGTAATCCCAGTACTTTGGGAGGCTGAGGTGGGTGGATCATGAGGTCAGGAGATCAAGATAATCCTGGCTAACATGGTGAACCCACATGTTTACTAAAAAAAAGTATAAAAAATTAGCCGGGCATGGTGGCGGGCTAATTTTAGTCCCAGCTACTCAGGAGGCTGAAGCAGAATTGCTTGAATTGGGAGGTGGAGGCTGCAGTGAACAGAGATTGTGCCACTGCCCTCCAGCCTGTGTGACAGAGGGAGACTCCTCCAAAGAAAAAAAAAAAAAAAAAAAAAAAACTGTTTGCCTAACCCCTTCGGGAGTACTAGAAGGGGCAATAGTGTGTAAGTGTGAATATCTGAAGCTTGGGGCTCTAGCCCTTTTTGAATATACCTTTTGTAGTTTCATCACCAGTGCTTATTAGAGTAGATCAGGACTTGCTTAAATAATGTATAAAGGTCAAGAAGTATTGAGAAGAATAATTTGGGGGGTATTCAGTTGCGTTTTTCCCAGTGCAGCCCTTTCATTGGGTGAGGGCTTGGGGGGGCCTAAGATAGGTTTCTGAGGAGCATGCTTAGAGTGTTGGAGTGATTCAGATATACAGGGTTCTTTTGAGCTTTGGCATTAGACACCTGCTCCTAACCAGTAAGTAAACCGAAAAATCTACAAATTAACATGAAAATGGGAAGCTTTACCCTTCTGTATTTTATACAAATTATAATATTTGTCAGAGTTTTTAGCATGTACAGTTAATGTGGCAGCAAGGATAAGACACTAATACTTTGAGAGCTAATGTTTTATTTTGTTGGCTTCTGAATGTGTGAATTTATGACCTTAATTCTGCATTAATGGCTTCTTTCCATTTCGTATAATGTGAGGTAATGATCATTTGCTTGTTATCTGACTCATCTTTATGGGAATAATTCCCGTATGCCAAATGATATTTCATGTGTGTGCCTGGAGAAAAGGAGCCAGATTGTTGTTAATGCATTTTTGAAACTACATATTGCAGAGTCTACCAACTGAAATAGGAGCTATTTGGTTCTACTCTGATATTTTTCAATTATTGTTTTATAAAATACCTGCCATTTGAGTGTTTTAAATGTGGATTGTAACTTGTTTTGGCTCTGTGATTCAGTTTTCTCTTTCTACTTGAATAATGACCTAAAAATAGCACGTGAAATTAGAGTTTTTAAAAAGAGTTGTACTGTGTTGTTAACAGTTTTTTTCATATTTTTGATTTTGAAATACCATAAATACGAGTTTCCTAATTGTAAGCGGCAACTTGCCTATGACAGGTGTGGTGAGGTCCCATCAGCCCTGCAGTGGCTGGCTGGGCACTCTGACAGCCTGAGCTTCTACTGGTTGCCTCTGGCTTCCAGCAGCCTCATGAATTTACTGTTAGATGCCATACAAATATGATTTTCTCTGTATGTGTTAACATGAAAAAGGTTGGGAAGGATAGACTATTTGAAACACCTGGACTTTTTTTGTTTTGTTTTGTTTTGTTTTGTTTTGTTTAGAGATGGAGTCTGGCTCTGTCACCCAGGCTGCACCCTTCACCTTCTGGGTTCAAGTGATTATTCTACCTTAGCCTCCCCAGTAGTTGGGATTATAGGCGCCTGCCACCATACCTGGCTAACTTTGTATTTTTAGTAGAGTCAGGGTTTCACTGTGTTGGTCAGGCTGGTCTCAAACTCCTGACTTCAAGTGATCCACCTGCCTTGGCCTCCCAGAGTGCTAGAATTATAGGTGTGAGCCACCACACCCGGTTGAAACACCCAGACTTGAAATGAAGCATTTTGTTCCAGAACTGTGATTCAGGATCCTCAGATTATATGATGACTATTTTTTCTTTTTTGTAAATTTAAAGTAATTTTTTCTTGTTGAAAAAATAATACACATTCTAGTAGAAACTTTAGAAACTAAAAATGAGCAAAAAGTAGAAAAGAAAAATAAGCTCAGCACCAAGGGATAAATACTATTTACATTTTATTATCAATTGTTTCAGATGTTTTTCTGTAACTACATGTTACTGTAGATATATTCTATGAAAATAAAGTGTTTTGTAATCTGATTTCTTCACAAGATAGGTTGTTAAAAAAGAGTTATTTTTAGGTTGAAGTTTAAGAAGCACTTTCCAGAATATCTTTTTTGGTCTGTTCTACTGGATAGTATCTTGGATATTAGGACATAGGTCTCCTAGCTATCCAGATAATCCAGGAAATGCCTATAAACTTGATCTCTGAGCAGCAAGCAACTTGATAGTATATTTGATTCCACCAGCAAAAAAAAAATCATCATGCATTTGTGCAGATAATTGTATGAAACATAGGTAGCAGATTATTGCATCTGTGTTCATGAAGGATATTGGTATCTAGATTGCTCTTTTGTAATGTCTTTCTGGTTTGGTATTGGAGTAGTGCTAGTTTTGAAAGATGAGTTGGCAAGTGTTTCATCATTTTTTAAATTTTCTGAAACAGTTTGTGTAGAATTGAATTATTCCTTCCTTTAATGTTTGATGGAATTCACCAGTGAAACTGGGAGTTTTCTTGTAAGCAGGCTTTTAATTAAATTAATCAATTTAAAATTTTTAGTTTAATTAAAATAGATCAGTAAGGCTTTTTGAAATTTCAGTTTCCTCTTATTTTTTTTTTTTTTGGAATTTTTTCCTAAAATGTAGAACTTATTGGCTTAATGTTTATAATATTTCCTATTACCCATCTATTGCCTGTAGGCTCTGTACTGATGTTCCCTCTATCAGTTTTCAGATTTGTACTTGGTATTTTTCTCTTTTCTCTTAAATCAGGCAGGCCAGAGTTTTATGTGTTAAATATTCTTAAAGAAAAAATGGGTTTTATGTATTTCTTTTTTTGCTTACTTTGATTTTTGCCCTTATTAGTTTCTTTCTTCTGCATACAAGATTTAATTTGCTCTCATTTTTCTAGATGGAAGGTGGAAATTTAGATCACTGATTTTAAACTTTTTTTGTAAATAAACATTTAAGCATTTAAGCCTATTCTAATATAAGCATCTTTTTTTTAATTACATCTAATTTAATTCTGTTGTGGCCGGGGAACATATACAACATGATTTTAACCTTTTTTGTTTATTGAGGCTTGATTTATGGCCTAGCATATGTTCTGTCTTTATGAATATTTCACATTTAAAAGAATTTGGCTCTTGGGTATAGTGCAGGTATTGGATATAGGTTTTTTTTTTTTTTTTTTTTTTGGCCAGTCAGTCTTGCTCTGTCAATCAGGCTGGAGTGCATGGGCACAATCTCGGCTTACTGCACCCTCCACCTCCTGGGTTCAAGCAGATCTCATGCCTCAATCCCCCAGGTAGCTGGGATTATAGGTGTATACCACCATAACCAGCTAATTTTTGTATTTTAATAGAGATGAGGTTTTGTCTTGTTGGTCAGGCGCATCTTGAACTCCTGGCCTCAAGTGATCTGCTGCCTCAGCCTCCCAATGTGCTGGGTTTATAGGCATGAGCCGCCACGCCTTGCTGTGTCAGGTAACTTTTTAAGAAATTGTATGACAAGGACAATGTTATATTTACCTCACTTTTCCCTTTCTTTCATTTTTTTGTGTATGCATAAAATTGAATTTGCATTTGATACTGTTTCTTTTTTTCCGGCTTGAAGAACTTGACATTTCTTATAAGGCAGGACTTTTTTTTTTTTAATCATTGTCATCCAGGCTGGAATCTAGGCTCACTGACACCTTTGTATCTTGGGCTCCCATGCTTTGCTAGTTTTCAAAATTTTTTGTAGAGATGGGTCTCCCTATGTTGCCCAGGCTGGTGTTGACCTCCTAGATTCAAGCAATCCTCCTACCTTGGCCTCCCAAAGTACTTGAATTACAGGCATGAGCCACCGTACCCTGCCAAGGACTATTGATAACAAATTTTCTCAATGTTTGTGCTTGTTTTTATAAAACGTTTTATCTGAGAAAAATCTAGGTTAATCTCCTTTCAGCTCTTTTTTTTTTTTTTTTTTTTTTTTTTTAAGGGAGTCTTACTCTGTCACCCAGGCTGGAGTACAGTGGTGCGATCTCAACTCACTGTATCCCAGGTCCAAGTGATTCTCTTGCCTTAGCCACTTGAGCAGCTGGGACTACAGGTGCGCGCCACTACGCCCGGCTCATTTTTTTGTATTTTTTGGTAGAGATGGGGTTTTACCATATTGGACAGGCTGGTCTCAAACTCTGACGTTGTGATCCACCTGCCTCAGCCTCCCAAAGTTCTGGGCTTACAGGCGTGAGCCACCCGCACCTGACCCTTTTAGCTCTTTAAAGATGTCATTGTTTTGTTTTGGACAAGAAATTGAGAATCATTGCTATTGTTTTCTTAAATGGAAGGTGTCTTTCTTTTGTCTGTCTACTTTAAAATTTTCTTTTTATTATTGGTTGTCAGACGTAAATTATCCTGTGCCTTGATGGCTTTTGAGTTTATCTAGCTTTAAGTTCATTAAGATACTAGATAAGTAGTTTTGTAGGTTGTTTTCAAATTTGAAAAGTTTATGGCTATTGCTTTAAATTTGTTATGGTATCTTTTTTTTAGAGAGCTTCCTCGTTCTTTCCCTCCCTCCGTCCCTCCATTTGTCACATTTTTCTTTATAAATCCAGAGTTTCTTATCGTGTTTACACTTTCCCTCCTTCCTTCTCTCCCTCCACCATTTGTCACTTTTTTCTTTATAAATTCAGAGTTTCTTATCATATTTAGGCCTTTCTTATTGTAGAATTGTTAAGGGTTTTCTCATGTGTTCTTCTAGTGACACTGTTAAACATTTACATATTTGGCTTCTCTAATGTCTTTCTGTTCCCACTAGTTTGCCCTTGCTCACTGGCTCTTGACTTGGATGTAAAGAATGTACATACGTGAGAGATTGTTCACTGAATTCACTTTGAAAATGAGGAAACTGAGGCCATACCCAGGGTCAGACCCAGCTCTCTTGTGATAGCACTGAGACTAGAACACAGTTTTTCTTATTTTTAAATCCTTGCTTGTTTCCAATTCTAGTTTGGGTGAATGGGCACTGGACTGAAGTCTTCTCCTTGAGCATTTGGGTATTTGCTGTGTCCCACCAGAGTGTTAGGCACTGGTCATAAACATTATGAACAAAATGGACACAGCTCCTGACATTTTGGAATTTATAGATTCACAAATAAGGCAGACAATAAAAAGCCTGACAAATGATATGGTTTGTCTCTGTGTCCTCACCCAAATCTTATTTTGGAGTGTACTCCCATAACTTTCACATGTTGTGGAAGGGACCTGGTAGGAGATAATTGAATCATGGGGGCAGTTTCCCACATATTGTTCTCATGATAGTGAATAAGTCTCACAAGATCTGATGGTTTCATCAGGGGTTTTCGCTTTTGCATCTTCCTCATTCTCTCATTACCTGCTACCATCAATGCAAGCTGGATCTTGCTTCTCCTTGCCTTCCACCGTGATTGTGAGGCTTCCCCAGCCACGTGGAACTCTAAGTCCAATTAACCCTCTTTCGTCTGTAAATTGCCCAGTCTCAGTTATGTCTTTATCAGCAGTGTGAAAACGGACTAATACAAGAAGAAATGTATAATTTGATGTAAAAGCTGTGAAGGAAATGAAATCATTGGGCTGGTGAAAAATAATGGGGCTTAGAGGCTACTTACGGGTCACAGAATGTCTTCTAAGGAAGTGCTATTTAAAGTGAAGCTTGAAAGATGTAAAAAAAAAGCCAGTGGAGTGTGAGCAAAAGAATGTTCCAGGCTGAGAAAATAGCATCCACAAAAGCTCTGAGGTGGGAAACAGCTTGGCAACTGGGCAGATTTAAGGAGCTACAGCTGATGAAAATATGAGTGGGTTATAAACTCTTTCACCATGCACCTGTCGGTTGTCAATTTGCTGGTTAACTTTTACCGTCAGTGTTTTTCTGCATACTTTTCAGACAACTTCATTGACACTTGCTTTGTAAAAATCTGTACTGTTTATTCCTTTCCCAAGACACATGGGCAACTGGAAAAAAGTCTTTATTTTCACATTGTTATGTGAAATCTTAGCTTGTAGTGAAAACATATTTTTATCTAGGTCAAAACACATGCTGAGTTTTCTGGAGTTACTGGTTGTGACTAGAAGTAACAGTAAAAACAAATCCCATTCAGATGCAATGCAGTGCATAGAATCTATTTATCTTATCAAAATGAAATAAGAGGAAAAATCTGTTATCAGATTGCAGTGTTTCCTTAGCACATAAATATTTTTCAGGGCAAAATTGTCATCTTGCTGGTTTTTATGTAGCATCTGTGCATATGCCAGTTTTTTATTCTTTTGTTATCATTTTATACCTATGTCTGCTTCAAAGTTTGATTTTTTATTTTAGTAGTCTAAAGACAGGGAAGTAATTTTTTAAAAAAATTATTCCTGCTTGCAAAAGTGGCTTTTTGGAGTGTATGCAGTATCTTGATAGGCTTTAATAAAATTCGTTAGACTTATCCATGCTGAATGACCTCTTTGGGATTTTTTTGTATACTTTTAACCTATTGATAAATAGTCAAAATGAAGAAACTCATTGATGTCTGGTGTGCTATCCCCATATATTCCCCAAAATATATATTACAGAAGTAAAGGGAAGTTTGAACTCTACCCATTATTCCTTTTAGGTAGATAGATGACTTCTGTGATATAGTTCACATTTCATTGGTAGTCCTGGACGGGTGGTAAACTCTACCATTACCTTGCCCTGTTAATAGAGACTTTTTTTTGAGAGACGTAGATGTCACTCGTTAGTGAAACGTTAATCACTTTGTGTTCCAGGCCTGGGAGTGGAATGTTGAATAAGACATTGTCTCTGATTTCAAGGAGCTCAGAGACTTGTGGGGCAAATAATTATGTAAACAACAATATGATGTTATAAATGCTATGAAAGAGGTATGTACAGCATATTTGGTGGCACAGAGCAGCCAGTTTTCAAGAGTGTGTCAAGGGAGGAGGAGGTAACAACTAGACCTGGAAGGATAAGTAAGATTGGAGGTAAACAGTCTAGTAGAGCAGCAGTATGTATAAAAGGCACATATTTGCTCATTTGCCTGGTTGTTGTGGTATGAATGGGTTGTTAGGTATATGACACAAGAATTGGTAGAAGGCAAAACTGGAAAGCCACAGTGGGGCCTTTTGTGGAGGACTTTTCAATATATGTTAGAAATAAGGCTCGGAGTTGTAAGGAAAAATGAGCACTTAGACAAAGGATTTCTCAGCAAAGTAAATTTATTCCTGCACAGGAGGTGTCTCCTGTATGGCCAGTTGCCACGAGAGCATGCAAAACAAAGGAGAGCAGAAGTTTTTATTTTTTATGGGACTGCCACCTTTGGCTGGGGTCAGACTGCACAATTTAAACTAGCCCCGATTGGCTAAACATTTAAACTTTCTTAGATTAAGGTGGACAAGCGATGGGAGAGAGGGGAGAGGAGGAAGGGGTTGTTGTGGCCAATTAGAGAGCTAGTCTTTGCCCAAGTAAGTAAAGGAATCTGAGCTTGTGTTGATAATGCCACTGGTGCTGTGGCATGCCTGGGCATGTAGTAAAGTCAGAAGAAAAGAAGAAGAAAGAGGGAGTGGGTACTGGGAATTAAAGAATAAAAGGTTGAGCAGGCTGTTAGAAGAGAAACCTTGCCGTATCTCACATATATATTGAGGAGTTTGGACTTGATTCTGTTGGAAATGGAGAACCATTTAGTGATTTTAGTGATCTGTTTATCTTGTTATTTTAGAAATATATCATCTGATAGTATAGAGGAAGGAATAGAAGAGAAGAGACTGATGGTGGAAGACCGGTTAGTAGGCCAAGCAAGACCTGAGCTGGGATAGTAGCAGAGGCATAGAGAGAAGACCATACATTTCTGGAGCATTTTTGAGGCAATCCTAAGGCACTGGTGAAGAGGCGGTGTATTGTAATGAAACCTGCACTGCATGGGAAGACAGGGTGCTGATTGTCTGGGTTTTGTTCTATTCCTGACTCATGGAGTCATGTTGAGGCCCTAATCATTTTGAATTCTTGCTGGGAAAGGAAGAACACTAATCTGTCTACCTAACTCTTCAGTTCTGGGATTCCAGTAAGAGGAAACCGAAGGAAACAAAACAAAACAATAAAAAACCTGAAATCTAACATAGCTTAGAGTTTCACATCCTTTTTTTCTTCTTTCGCAACTGATAGCCTTTCTCTCTATTGTAATGAAAATTTAGAGCAGAAAAAATTCAGTTGTTGAGTTGTTAGAATTATTAAGGTGTTGATTATCAAAATCTTGAAATTGTGTGATTGACTCATAAGAGTTCTTGATCTACCTGCTTCTCTCTATATGTATGTATGTATGTATGTGTATGTATATATATGTATGTATGTATATCTATTTTCTCCCTGTTTCCAATACAATGTTAGCATAGTCCCAATTTGTATCTTGGCATCTATATTTGATGTATTTAAAAGATCAAGTTGCAATTTTTATTTTTTGCTCTTAGAGGAACTGAACTCATTGGATTGGAATAATTAATATTGTCTGCCCATTCTGTATGCTTTAGATCTCTCTTAGTATTATAAGTGTTTTGAAGTGTGTTATTCCTGGGCCTTTACCGGACCAGGGCATGCTCAGCATTCATCAGATCATGCATCAGTAGACTTTGCTTCTAAAATAAAACCGTAGTTGCAGTGGTTTGTATTTCCCACTCTTAACTTGAAGTGTGTTTCTGGAAACTGCTCTTTTTTATTGAGGGAAGCATTATTAGAGATCCTTAGGAGATGATGTAATTAATATAGTTGAATTCTTACTTTAGTTGCAGTTACTAAAAGTGTTGACTGTCTTTGTAATATATTGTTAAAAACACCTCTTGTCTTTTGTTTTAGTTCCAAAAGACCCGAAACCCCAGTGGAGACGGGTAGCATGGAGTTATGATTGTACCTTGCTGGCCTATGCTGAAAGCACAGGAACTGTGAGGGTATTTGATCTCATGGGAAGTGAACTCTTTGTCATTTCCCCGGTATGTACATAGCTTAAATTGATAACATAGTTTTTTCAATGTCATGTATGTATAGGTACTTGAGTAAAAGAGTGTGAAGAGGGGGGAATAATACAAATATAAATCAGAATAATAAGCTGTGAATGTAAGATGCCCAGAATCTAGTTAGAGATCTATATACAGGCAATATTTATTCCTTGTATTTTGTAATACACTATCCAGCTGTAAACCACATGGTAGTAAGCAAACACTAAATATAGATACAGAAAGTTGTTATAAAGTTCCAGTGGCAAAAAGAAGTCAATGGGCTGTTGCAACAGGAACAACTTCAAGAGGAATTAGAACTTGTTACCCTACAGGAAATAGAAATGGAAAAGGAGAGTGGAGAAAAAAAAGTGGTAGTAGTAATTTGTATTTGTGTACTACTTTATTAATGCGTTTGATGTATATTATGATCTTATATTCACAACCTTTGAGTAGATTGGGCGGATATTGGTCTCATTTTGTCTAGAAAACTAAGATTGAGTGGAAACAAAATGACGTTTGTATGACAATTCAGTTAATAGTGTCTCTTCTAGGCATCTAGTGCTCTTTAGTTTGTATCCTCCTTTGTCAACTAAACAAGTTATAGGGTCAGCTAGAACAGTGGTTCTCACTCTGGCTGTATCTTAGAATCACCTGCAGAGCTTTATAAGGCAAAGAAAAAAAAAAACAAATTGCCAGATTGCCCGGCTGCAGCTCGCAGAGATTCTGATTTATTTGATCTGAGTGGGGCCTTGGTATTAATATTGTTTATAAGCTTTTCGGCTGATTCTAATGAGAAACTAGAGTTGAAAACCAATGATATAGAGAATTATTTTTTTTCAGAAATAATGAGTGGAGAGACTACAAATGTGTGTTGTTCTTATATTATGGAAGTCTTAGCCAAACTAAGGAATCTGGATTATTATTTTGTAGACTATTTCTGGCTACAAGAAATACAATGTGAGCTGTATATGTGCTCAAATGTAATATTAAATTATATTTGGTCACATATACAATAATGACAGGTGAAGTTTATTTAACAATAATAACTACAATGAGAAACTAAAATAAGAAAAAAGTGAAATTTATTTAATACCATATTTTATCTGATATATCCAAAATGTTATAATTTCAACATATAATCAGTATAAAACATTATTAATGTGATATTTTGTGCTCCTTCTTTGATTTTAAGTCTTTGAAATGTGATGTGTATTTTTGTATTTATGACATATCTCAATTCAGACTAGCCATATATCAAGTGTTCATTATGTGGTTCTAGAAAATGAGGAACCATTCAGGGTGTTTGGGAGGAAAACCTTTTTCTCTGTCTGCTTAAATTTAGCAGCTAGGGGCCTGCAAATTAAACTGACAAAAGACAGATTAACAGGAGAAAAGTTGTACAGTGTTTATTTATATTTTTACATGCACAGGGAGCGTCTCAGAAAAGATGTGAAAACTCAAAGAAGTGGTTAGACTCAGGCTGATATACCATGTTTTATTTTTTTATAGAGTCTTCTTGTTGCCCAGGCTGGAGATCGTAGTGCAGCCACACCATGATCATAGTGCAGCCGCACCTGGCTAATCTTTTAAATTTTTTGTAGAGACAGGATCTTGCAATGCTGTCCAGGCTGGTCTTGGACTCCTGGCTTCAAGTGGTCCTTCCGCCTTGGCCTCTCAGTGTGTTGGGATTACAGATGCGAACCATCCCGTCCAGCCTTATATACCATTTTAATAAAGGAATATAAATTGGTGAGAAGTGATTAGACAAAAGAAAGGGAATTTTGGCTTTTTGAGGTGGTAAATTGTGGGAAAGTGACTAAGAAATGCATGGGAGTTACTAATGGAATAAAGGGATTTTAATAAGTCTGTTTACTCAGACTCATCTTGCTGTGACTTCTGACTTCCAGTGCTGAGTCCGTCTCCTCCTCCTGGTACTGAGGAGCACTTTCACAAAGAGAAATTTGTGCCTTGTTTTTAGGCAGTTAAGGGGCGGGGCAGATAATTTTTCCTGCATCTGTTGATTCTCAGTTGCCTTCAGCACAAAATAATCCTTGTGCCAAAGTGGCATATTTTGGGTTGGCATATTCAAATCCCCTTCAAGGGTGATGAACTTTATTTTGTGTGCTTCCCAAGGTGTACAGGCCTTCACATCTTTAACAGTTTGGCCTGGTGTTTTGTTGATCGAGAAAGGTTAACACTGAGTATTTTATGTGTCCTTTTCTTTAGGTTGCTGATTGGGCAGATGGAAACTGGAGACTTAGCATAATCTGCTGCTGGCAGTGGAAATTAACATTTGGAAGCTTGTATCTTTAAACAAGCTCTTAGAGGTTTTTGAGTCTGAGTGGTGGCATTATCTTTATTTTTTTCTGCAATTGGCATAAAATCTGAATAGAAATTTACTGTGTAGGTGAACATTTTCAAAGGGGCTGCTGTGGTTTCAGCTTGCGTCTGAGAGGGCTGACCTAGATTTGGGTGTCTAGATCTAGGCAGTCTGACTTGCATGATTTTTGAGTATACAGAGAAATTCTGAGGTTATCTTACATAAAGTGTGCCTGAAGCCAGTGTATCAGTTATTCTCCAATTACACATGTGTTAACTGTTATCTAGTGTTTTTTCACTAACTTAATTTTTCCCTCTTCTGTAGGCTTCTAGTTTTATAGGTGACCTAAGCTACGCCATTGCTGGGTTGATGTTTTTAGAATACAAAGCAAGTGCGCAGTGGTCTGCAGAACTCTTGGTCATCAATTACCGAGGAGAACTTAGAAGTTACCTTGTAAGGTAAAAATGTACTTTGGGAAGCCATGTTTGAAATAATGTTTATTTTTCTGGTTTAATGTCAGATTTTGGTATTTCTTTGTTTTTTTTTCCCTTCTGTCTATTATGAAAAATTGCCAACATAATAGGGCAGTTGAACGAATGGTGTAGTGAACACCCGTTGCTTCCACTTGGATTTTACAATTAGGATTTTACTATGTTTGCTATACCATATTTCTAATCATATGTCCATGCCTCTATCCAGCTGTTAATTATTTCATAGTGAGTTGGAGATCAGTACTCAAATGCTTTAGCATGCGTATTATTGATTAGAGTTTAATATTTGCTTATAGTTTTCTTTCTTTTGAGGTGAAATTTGCATGCAGTGAAATGTATACATCTTAATTATACCAGCTAGTGAGTTATGACAAACGCATACATTTGTGCAATTCAAACCTCTGTCAAGATATGGAACATTACCATCATACTAGAAAGTTCCCTCATGCCCCTTCCCAGTAATTCTCTTTCCATACCCACTCCCAGAACAACTATTGTTGATTTTTTTTTTTTAAATCACAGATTAGTTTTGCCCATTCTAATAATTTATGTTAATGGAATAACATATAGTCATCCCTCTGTATCTATGGGTTCTGTTTGTAGATTTGATCAACTGTGGATTGAGAAGATTCAAAAATTGTATCTGTATTGAACATGTACAGACTTTTTTTCTTGTCATTATTGCCTGAGCAATATAGTATAACAACCATTACATAGCATTTACATTGTATTGGGTATTATAAGGAATCTAGAGATGATTCGAAGTATACAGGAGGATGTGTGTAGGTTAGATGAAAATACTATGCCGTTTTATACCAAGGACTTGAACATTTGCAGATTCTGTTATCCTCTGAGCATCCTGGATCCAGTCCACCAAGGACATCTAGGAATAATTGTAGTATGTACTTTTGTGTCTAAGTCTTCCTTCAGTCATCATATTTTGATATTCATATTTTTAAAGTGTAAAAATATTTTATTCCTTTTTACTGATGATTAGTATTTTATTGTATGAATAGCTCATGATTTTAAAAATCCATTCTTCTATTGATAGAACCGTGTTTCCACTTCTGGGCTATTGCAAATAATGCTGTTACAACCATTCTTGTACAAGTCTTTATGGATATACATTTTCGTTTCTCTTGGGTCAATATCTTCAAGTGGGATTGCTGGGTCATAGGGTAGATACAGTTTATTTTTATAAAAAACTTCCATGCTTTTTACCAACTGGTTTTATCAATTGCCTTCTCATTGTAACAGAGTTCTGGTTGTTTTATATCCTCAGCAATATTTGATATTGTCTGTCTTTTAAATTCTAGACATGTTTTTGGGTATTTAGTGATATTCATTGTTGTTTAATGGTATTTATGTCTTACTTACCTTCTTAAATTTAGTGTTGGAACAAATCAGAGCTACCAAGAAAGTCACTGTTTCAGCTTCAGTAGTCATTATCCTCATGGAATCAACACTGCTATTTATCATCCTGGTCACAGGTAAGTAACCATTCGTTCTCATATTTAGTGGAATATTAGGTGGATATAGAAATCTTGGTTCAGGTTCAGGGAGAAGAAACTATTTTGATTCTTATGTTGACTTCTTAATTTCCTCCTTTTGTGCGTACTTATCTTTAATATCTATAATATTGTTGTCATCTGATTATTCCTGCTGTTCCAGCTGGCTCACTGAGCCAGGTGGGCACTGGGAATATTCCATGAGGAATTTATTCTCCTCTTTTAACCCTCTGGACCTTATTTTTTTCATCTTTAAAATGAGTGTGATGTCTAACTCAGATAATTAGTGGGAGAACTAGTACTATATATTAGGTGCCCTCACACAGAAGGGCCTTAGGAGATGCTTCTTCCCTTCTGTCTTTCCTTGCTAGTTTGGGCTGTACTGATGTTGCACATTTCTTCCAACAACTGTGTCCCATCATTCACATACAAATACACTCCCCTGTGTATTTGCCATCTACATTGAAAGTTACTGGAAACTTTATGGCTTTTTCTACTTCCAGTGATTTCTCCCCTTTAATTTTGTTATTTGATAACAGAAGTCACATGCATTTTATAGGATAGCCAAGCTAAATATTTGGTTTCATAAATGGGTATAGTATTAAATTTTGAGTAAGACAGACCTAACTTGAGCTTTTGAATTTTGAGACTTACTCTGTGTTTAATTGGCAAGTCCTTAACTTGGACTCTCAGTATACTTAAGTCTTTTTGATTGAAAATGTATGCAAGTTTGTATTCTGTTTAGTCATATGTTTGTGTTTAGTTCAGGACTTTGTTATTATGAACTTTTTATACTACAAAAGAACACAGACGTGTACACACACACACACACACACACGCTCTCTCTGAAGTCCTCCTTGTGCTCTTCCCTGATTCCATTGTCTCTGTTTAAAGATGACTGCTGTCCTGAGCTTTGTGTATATAATTTTCTTGCTTTCTTTGTAGTTTTATCACTCATTCATATTTAGTTTTGCTGTTTTGACTTTATGTAAATGGAATCACACAGAAGACATACAAGTCTCACTTCATGACTTGCTTTTTGGTGCTTTTCTTGCTTTATCATTTTTAACTACTATTTAGGACATTTCATTTTACAAATGATTTGCCACATATTTATTCATTCTCCTGTAGAAGAAAATTTAGTTCTTAATTTTTTTGTTATAAAGATAGTACTGTGGTAAAAATAATCATGTATTTCTCTGACACATATGTCCAAAAGTTTCTGTAGGATATATAACTAGGAGTGGCAATGCTGGATTGTCAGGTTAGTACATCTTCGCCTTTACTAGATAATCTCAAATGTTTTTCAGAGTATTTGTACCAGTTTATAGTCTCATCAGCAGCATATGAAAGTTACTCTCATTTCACATTCTCATTAATACTCTTGATGTTGTGAGACTTTTAAATGCTTGCTGATTTGGTAGGTGTAGAAGAACATGTCACTGTGGTTTTAATTTGTACTTCCCTAGTTACTAATGAAACTGAGTAGCTTTTTATATGTGATTGGCCATTCATGTTTGCTCATCTGTGAAATGCTGGTTTTGTTTCTTTTCTTTTGGTAGGAGGTTTGTTGTTGACATTTTTATATAATCTGCTTAATTCTTAGTCTATTATATGCATAAGGAGTATTTTTTTTTAACTAAGATGTGAGTTGCCTTAAAATTTTTTTTATATTTACGTTTTATTTTTACGTTATATTTGCACATAATTTCTAGTGTTTACTTTTAAAAACTGACTCCTTTACCCAACTTCTTGCTTTCCAAAGGTAACCACTTTTAGCTATTTTAATTGATTCCTTTGATTCTTTTCATACATTTAAATGGAAAGCTTATAGTGTACTTCTTGATTCCAATTTTACACAGTGTTTATTGTCTTCCCGTTGTGGAAGGTGGATGTCTCCTCAAAGTTTTCTTACCTACTCTACCACGTGTATGCACAAAGACTCTTCAGTTTGTTCTCCTGTTATGTTATATATTATATCCTTTTATATCATAATTTTATAGTATTATTATGGTTATGTAGATGATATTCATAGGTAAGACAAGAAGCTTGTATAGTGTTGTATGATTTCAGTGATTTTCCAGTTTTATTTATTCATCCAGCAAACACTTACTGATTTCCTACTCTGTGCCACATCCTGTTCCAGGTGCTTAGGGTATGTCTTCCTTGTGGAACTTTTTGAGGGAGTGACGGACAACAAACAATGAATGTAAAATATGTGATTAACTAAGTATTATGGGAAAAAAAATCAGAGGTGGAGAGTGGAAAGGTGGGAGAGTGGGGCGCAGGTTACACTTTTAAATATGGCGGCCACATTACTCTCATCAAGGAAGTGTCATTTGTGCAAAGACCTGCAATAGGTGGGGGTATTAGGTATCTGGGGGAAGAGCACTCTATGCAGAAGGAACGGCCAAATCAGAAGCCCTGAGTTGGCAGTGTGCTTAGCATTTTCTAGGAACAGCAATGAGACCAGTTAGGCTGAAGCAGATTGAGACGCAGAGTAATAAGGTGAGGTCAAAGAGAGCGTGGTCAGTGCTGAATCATGCAGGGCTTCTGTGACATAGTAAGACCCACCCGGTAACTTCTTTCTTGTTGATTCTCCTTGTAGTTAATAGTTCTTTTTAGTTTGCTGCATTTTAAAATGTACTTATCACAGGAGATGGATGACTGCATTATTGTTTCTGAATGAAAATTGTTGTAAAGCAAGGAGTATGTATAAGCGGCCTGTTGTGCGTGGCAAAAATTTTGCTAGCTTGTTTATATTTTCCATTATGTAGTTTTTTTTTTAAATGAAATAAGCTGAAATATCACATTTTTATTTAGTTTCAGTTACTCTAGTAATGTGGGCCTGTTATGTTTATCATCCACAAAGAGTTTATAAATATGAAATAAATCAGCCAGAGTGGAATTGGGATAAATTGGTAATATACAAACTCAGGGTTTTATGAAATTCATTGTTTTGTCTAATGTTACGAGCATCATTGAAGAGAAACTGAGGTGCTAAATTTGGTAATAGGAAACAAAAATTAATTGAGAAGCTTTGGGATAAGCTCTGTGAATATGCTGATTTTGACTATTTTCTTTTTTACATATCCTAACTCACAGCCTAATGAATGTATTTTATCCTCCTTAAAAACTCAGACTATCTCATTCCAGTTGTGCTTCCATTCTTCAGCCTCCCCCAACACCTCAATGCCTTCTTTGCTTGGTTCTTATTGTTCTTTTTCCTCTGTTGGTTTTAGCATAGATTATAGCCTGATTCTGGCTGAGAGGGTTCTTTGATCTCTGCATTTTAAAGGAGATGACATTAAGTTTTTTGTACACAGTGAGTACTGTGCTTGCTGGTGGAGATTCAAATGTAGTCCCTGTCCTGTATGAGTTTACACCCTATGTGGGAGTCACACAGTCCCAAATAACACTTAATAAGTTAGGTTCAAATGGAAGAGTTAATGTATAGATATTTAATTGGCACATTGCTTTTAGTAGTATATAACATTTTTATTTTTAAGATTTTGTTGCTATTTTTGTTTTCAATTTTGTTGAAAATTTTTATATCAACATCTGACATGGCTTTGTATTTCTAACATTTCCTGATAGCTACAGAAAGGTGATTACTGTTTGAAGGTAACTACTCCTAGACCTTAATTTACATATCAACAAAGTCAAAAGGAAGAGAACATGCTGACTCTGTAGGGAGAAGTTGTACTTTTGAAAAGCCACTCCTGCTCCAATTCCTTGATGACCCTGTGACACTGATTTTCAGTATATAATCCATTGATTTTTACTAAATGTATAGAGTTGTACAACCACTACTACAGTTGGTTTTATATTTATAAAAGATTTAAAAAATATTTTTAAATGTAATCAGATGTGTACAGGAGTCTTGAATTCTGTTCTTGGTTGTCCTGCTTTCTAGCTATGTAATCTCAAGGCAAGTCATTTACTTTTTCTGGACCACACTTTTCTGGCCCTATACTGGGCACCAACCATAGCTCCTCAAGCACCAGGGAGGCTCATTATAGACTATTGTGTAGCATTTGACAGAGGGAAATTGTGGTGGAGAGTTTAATAGCAGGCATGTGGAAAGATCCAGTGCCAGGGATACCTGGCAGGCAACAGCAGGCTTCAGAGACAAGACTTACTTTTCCTGGGAGAACCAGTTTGAGCAAGACTTCAAAAATTAAACTGTTGGGGCTGGGGGTGGTGGTGGCTCACACCTGTAATCCCAGCACTTTGGGAGGCCGAGGTGGGCAGATCACGAGGTCAAGAGATCAAGACAATCCTGGCCAACATGTTAACCCTATTTGTACTAAAAATACAAAAATTAGCTAGGTGTGGTGGCAGGTGCCTGTAGTCCTAGCTACTCACGAGGCTGAGGCAGGAGAATCACTTGAACACGGGAGTTGGAGGTTGCAGTGAGCTGAGATCGTACCACTATACTCCAGCCTGGCGACAGAGCAAGACTCCATCTCAGTAATAATAATAATAAATTAAATTGCTGGTATTGGGTTGGAAATTGGGAATTTGGTTTCAGAACCTGGGCAGTCAATTAAATCTGGATAAAAGGTAGGTATGGAATGAACCATATAGGTAGATGCTAAATATATTGTGTTTTTGCAGAGGAGTTGCTTAAATCCACCCTAAGGATCCAGAGGGAATTAAGTCTTCAACTGATGTTCTTTAGCATCAGCTGTGGGTTAAGGGAAGGAAACAGGCAAGAACATCCAAGAACTCTAAGTTGATTTATTCCTTAGTACTTTTATTCACATTCTCTGCCAGGCCAGTGGCTCTTAACAAGGTGTGGACAGCAGAACTACCTAGTGAGCATTAAAAAAAATGCATACCTAGGTCCCACTGTCAAAGGCTTGATCAGGTGATTCTGATCCTTTCCTCCCCTCCAGTTAAAGTTCCTTGTGCTCAGGGAGACCTAATAGGATGAATGGGATAATGACTAGTATATGTTCCTTGCTTTGCAGTTACCGTCATGAGGGATAGCAGTGAATTTCATTTTAGATGCCATCTCCCTTCCATTGGTTGTAACTGCCTAAAAATCTGGGTTGAGAAGTACTTTGAGGCCAGGCCTGGGCCCATGAGGAGCTAAGATTGATGGATGATACAGGTGTAGAAGTAGCAGAACTGGATACCCATCTTCTCGTGTCTTTCTGCCTGGGGTGAGCATGTGTATGCATGTGTGTGTTTATTCTGACTTCCTTGGAAGCCTACAACATGGCAGTCAGACTGCAAAGGCACTTGTTTGTGGGTAGGGGTGACACACGTGAGTAAAACACAAGTTCATGCCATCACGATTTGATGCTCAGTGAGAAAGTTTTCTACAACCTACCGTTTCTTTAGCAAGGTTACCCTTGTCCAGAAAACTTCAAAGACCCAGAAAACTGAATTTGTCAACCTGCGGAGAGGATATCACACTTAGGGGCTAACGTAGCTCAAAAGGTTGATGTAAAGAAAAAAGCATCAATGAGCCAATTTAATATTTTATTTTGAAAACTATAATATGGACCAGGACACTTTTCTTGACAGACCTATATGGGAATCCCGGTTGTAATCAGAAGTTTGTTTAGTAAGCCCAGGCAGAAAAAGAGGTGTTATAATATTGATATTTAGCTGACGTACCTGGATTTTTCATGTCTACAGTAAGGAGAGCCTTGCTAGTAAAACTTTATACTTAAATTCCATTTGCCAGGAACCTTCTAATTGACACATGTATTTGTTCTTTATGTATATTCATAGCTAGAGAATATTTGTATACATATATTTTATAAAACCACAGATATGATGCTATCAACTCTCCCTCCATCCCCACCCAAGTTTGGACTGGGACATGTAACAAGAGCAGACACACAATCTATATTATCACATTTACTCAAAACATCTGCCTTTGCAAAACCTGTGTGGGGCACCTTGCACCCCATATCACAGGTAGGAATCACCACCATCATCTTGGCAGCCAGGGAATCACTCCATTTCAGGTATTATTTTATTCTTTCCCGTTTACCACGTATCTCCCAAATATGGCAGCATGGTGTTTTTAGGTTCTACATGCACAAATCTTTTTAATTTGCGTAAAAAAATCTGTGGTGTCACAGAGAGTAGTGGTTATGATAAAGCTCAATTAACTTAGCTTTTCTGTGCTAACTTTAAATAAATGAACAAATACAAAGATTATGTAAATGATACCTTTCATATGCCAAAAAATGATTTGAAAGAGGTACACTAGTGTCTGAACTTTGAGATTTATTTCTGACCTTAGTTACTTTTTATCAGTGTTCACTGCTAGTAGAAAGTTTATTTATTTATTTATTTATTTATTTATTTATTTATTTACTGGAGACAGAGTCTGGCTCTGTCCCCAGGGCTGGAGTGCAATGGCATGATCTTGGCTCACTACAACCTCCACCTTCTGTATTTAAATGATTCTCTGCCTCAGCCTCCCAAGTAGTTGGAATTACAGATGCCCACTACCACGTTTGGCTAATTTTTATATTTTTAGTAGAGATGGGGTTTCACCATGTTGGTCAGGGTGGTCTCAAACTCCTGACTTCAGGTGATCCACCTGTCTCGGACTCTCAAAGTGCTGGGATTACAGTTGTGAGCCACCGCATCTGGCCCATAGAAATACATTTATTTTTGCACAGTCATTCCTTGGTGTCTGTGGAGGCTTGATTCTAGGACCCCTCGTGGATACCAAAATCCATGAATGGTCAAATCCCTGAATGAAATAGCATAGTATTTGCATATGTCTACGCACATTCTCCCATGTATTTCTCATTTCTAGGTTACTTATAATACCTCATACAATGTAAATGCTCTATAAATAGTGGTCATACTGTATTGTTTAGAGAAATAATAACAAGAAAAAAATTCTATACATGTTCCTTACAGATGCAACCATCCATTATTTTTCCTGAATATTTTTCACCTGTGGCTGGTTAAATCCATGTATGCAGAACCCATGGAAATGGAGGACTGACTGTACAGCTGATCCTTGAACAACACAGGGTTCAACTGCATGGGTCCACTTATACACAGATTTTTTTTCAATAAATATATTAGAATTTTTTTTTAAGATTTGCAACAATTTGAAGAAACTTGCAGATGAACCACATACCTTGGAAGTAGCAAAAATATTAAGAAAAAGTTAGATATGTCATTAATGCATAAAATATATGCAGATATGATTCTGTTTTATTATATAATATACACAAATCTCTTATAAAAACATTTATTAAAACTTACAGACCGTGTATGATGACATTCACAGTCATGAGAAATGTAAACAGTCATAAAAATGTAGTATTAAATAATAACTGCATAAATTAGCTGTGGTAATACTGTACTACAGTAATAATTTTGTAGTCACCTCCTGTTGCTATTGCAGTGAGCTCAAGTGTTGCAAGTATCCACTTAAAATGTTGCATGACACTAATCATCTCCAAGTGAGCCTTTAGTCTCTCCAGTAAATTGCATATCAGAGTAAAAAGTAATCTCTTGAGGTTCTCGTGCATTTTTTATCCTGTTTAGTGCAGTACTTTAAACCTTGAACAATGCCATGGGACCCATATAAAGTGCCACTAGTGATGCTGGAAGTGCTCCTGGGAAACAGGGAAAAGTCATGACATGACAAGAAAAAGTTGACTTGCTCGATATACACCATAGGCTAAATCTGTAGCTGTGGTGCCTACCATTTCAGACAGATGATTCATCTTGTAAACAGTCTATGTAAACACCCAGTATCGATAAATACAGCACAGTACTGTAAATGTATTTAATCTTATGATTTTTCTTAATAATATTTTTATTTCTTTAGCTTACTTTACTGTAAGAATATGGTATGCAATACATATAAAATATGTGTTATTAACACTGTTTTTGTTATCAGTAAGACTTGGGCCAACTTTAGGTTAATAGTAGTTAAATTTTGGGGCAGTCAAATGTTATGCATGCATTTTGCCTGCTTCGGAGCTGGCACCCGTAACCCTGTGTTATTCAAGGGTCAACTGTATATTGCTGTTATGTTAAACTTGGTTGTTAATTCTCATGGCGTTTTAATGAAATCTTTTGGCTATATTTTTTTCCCTTACCTATTCTATGTATTTTTATACTCAGCCTTATCCAAACCTAATGGTTTTTAACCACTTAAATGAATATGTAATATCTTCTAAGTCTGTATCCCAGAAGTTACTACTGGGCCACAAAGCTATTTATTCCCTTGATTACTGAACATCTTTTCTTGAAGAGTTCACAAGTACCTCATACTCATTATACTCTGTGTTCATCATTTTCCCCCTTTAAACCTGCTTCTTCTCATGTATTCCTATATCTTGATGTATAATATTTCCACCAGGCCAAAACTTGAGATTTATCTTAGATAACTCTCAGCTCATTCTTATCATCTCCAAGCCTTGTTGATTCTTCTTCTTTAGTATGCTTCAAATTTGCCCCCTCCTCTCCATTTCTAGTACCATCCTTATACTGCAGACCCTCATCACTTCTGACCCAATTTACTTATCAAGTTGCTTCCTCTTCCTCTAATTTCTTTTCAATTCTGTTGTCAGAAAGACTTACAAGTCTTAAAATACAAGCCTGATCATTTACTTCTCTACTTAAAAGTCTTTCTGTAATTTCCTTTAACCTTTGGGATAGAGATATAACTTCTTAGATTAGTATTAAAGGCCCTTTGTAGTTTGGCCTTTAATCTGTCGAGCTTTCTATTACATCTTCTCATGTTTTCTTTGCTCTGTGCCAATGGTCAGCACACTTCCTGTAAAGGGGCAGATTGTAAATATTTTAGGCTGTGCAGGCCATATGGTCTCTTACAACTACTTAACTCACCTTCTGCAGTGTGAAAGCAGATATGACAACATATGAAATTCACAGCGTGGCTGTGTTCCAATAAAGCTTTATTTACAAAAATTGGTGGTGGGCTGAATTTGATTTGAGGGGCTGTAATTTGCTGGCCCCTGGTCTAGATAACTCTAGGCATGTGTAAATTCCTGTTTCTCAAAATGCCATTGGTTTTAAAGCCAGACATTCTGTCTTAGAACTGTATCATTAGTCTCTGCAGCAAGGTGCTTTGCATGGAGTACCTGTCAGTAGATTTTGGTTAAATTGTTAAATATGCTTGATTTTATCAAAGCATATAAAGAGAGAAAGCAATATTAATACCCTGGAATGTAATTTCCATGAAGGCAGAAACTTCATCTGTGTTATTTACAGCTCCGTTTTCAGCTTTTAGAATAGGGCTTGACACATAATTGGTCCTCAATAAATATTTCTCAGTAAATAAATGGAAGCCTGACTTTGGAAGAATTAAAATGTAAGATCATGGTGGAACAATTGTATGAATGGAAGACCTAAAACAGGTTTTTTTCCAAACTTTTCTTTGGTGAAATTACAGTCTCATTAACCCACAGGAATGTAAACTCCATGAGGGCAGGGAATACCTGATTTCATTATAAAGTATTTTCTGCACTACTAGCTTAGCACCTTGCAAGTTTTAGACACTTTCTGAATTGATTTCAATTGGAGTTAAGATTATAGTAGATGACATTAACTTTATAGAGCCTTTACTGATGACCAGATACTTATATATGCTGAATCCTACTCATCACAATATGAGAAGGTTTCATAACTGCTGCTGTGTATGTAGAGAAACCTAAGCTCCTAGAGGTTTAACTTTCCTAAGATGGCATGACTGTTAGGTAGTAAATTCATGTCTTTGATTCCCATGTCCAGTAAGCTTTTCTCTGACCAACTTTGGCCTGTGGGCCAAGGAGGTCTGTTTCTAAGCATAGATTTTATATTTTTTAAGTTGTTGAAAAAAACCTCAAAAGAATATTTTATGATATATGAAAATTATATGAAATTCAAATTTCAATGTTCATAAATAAAGATTTATAGGAACATAGCCACACATTTTTTTCTTTTACATATTGTTCCTTTTTTTTCATGTTCTGACATAAATTAGTAGTTGCGAGAGACTGTATGGCCCATGGAGCCTAAAATATTTATAATCTGGCCTTTTACACAAAATGTTTTCTGGTCCCTGTTTTATGTCATCCAGCAGTCTGTCTGCATGTGGGTCTAGTTCTCTTTGGGTGGTACAAAGTAAGGAGTATTGAACTTCGTATCTTTTTCCATAGTTCTTTTTTTCAAGACAGGGTCTTGCTCTGTCTTTCATGTTTGAGTGTAATGATGTATATGGTCTTGGCTTGCTGTAGCTTCTACCTCCTGGGCTCAAGGGATCTTTCCTCCTCAGTCTTCTGAGTAACTGGCATGTGTCACAATATCCAGCCAACTTTTTAAATTTTTGGAGCAATGGAGTTTTGCCATGTTGCTCAAGCTGGTTGGTCTCTAACTCCTGGCTTCAAGTCAGCCTCCTGTCTGGGCCTCCCAAAGTGCTGGAATTACATATGTAAGTCAGTGTGCCTGACCGTTCCATACTTCTTGATTCTAAACTCTAAATTGTATTTAAAAAAATTTATAGCCAAGTACCACTCAGTTTTAAATATGATGCCCAGTTATCAAATTGCTAAGGAATGATTTCATTAATGAACTTAGAAGTCCAGGAAAAATTGCCTTGTTTTGTCTTTAATAATAAATCATTCAATATAATCAGTTTTCTGTGATTATTTTTAAGCATGTTGACTAAATAGTCTGATGCTTCCTAATTTGACCTTTAGTAAAGTGTATCTTCTAGAGGTCAGATAACAGATTTCAAACATAAAGTAAAGCAGTGGTTCTCAGAAATGTGGTCCCTGACCAGCAGCATCAGAGTAACTGGAGAAATGGTTAAAAATGCAAATTCTTGGCTGGATACAGTGGCTCATGCCTGTAATCCTAGCACTTCGGGAGGCCAAGGCAGGAAGACCACTTGTGCCAGGTCTTTGAGACCAGCCTGGGCAACATAGGGAGATCCCTGTCTCTACAAAAGATTAAAAAAAAAAAATTAGCCAGGCATGCATATGCCTGTATTCCTGACTATTTGGGAGGCTAAGGTGGGAAGTTCACTTCAATTTGGGAGGTGCGCAGCAATGAGCTGTGATTGTGCCACCACTGAGCGCTTGGGTGACAGAATGTGACCCAGTCTCAAAAATTAAAAAAAAAAAAGAAATGCAAATTAGTGGAGTCTATGCTAGTCTTCCTGATCCAGATGCTCCAGAGTGTTGGCCCAGTAATCTATTTTCATAAGCCTTTTAGGTGATTCTGATTCTTATGCTATATCTGAGAACTGCTGATGTAAAGTGTCATGATTATATATGTTTTCTTCTTAGAAGTACCTTAGTAAGGATAAGCAGAATTTAAAATATTGAACTAGCAGGATTTTTGTAGTAAAGAATGTTTAGGAGGTAATACAATGAATTAATATTGGGAACATTTCAGTTTTCCCAAGAGTTATGTCTTCTAGCTGTGAAGTAATAGGTGACATTTTTTGAGCCCTTACTTTGTCAAGTGTAGTCTAAGGCATTTTTAAATTTGGGGACGCGGGGAGTATATTCTTTCTTTTTCTTTATTACTGGTTGTATGCCTTTAGCAAGCTGGTCGTTGGGCAGGTTCTTTGGTTTTAAAGAATTTTAAGCCACTAGATGGCAGATTCTTCCAACATTTATTAGGTTAAACAACCTTAATAAGCCATTAATATTTCTTCTTGAGCCAATTTTTAGTGTAACTTTTTTTGTTAATTAAAAAATTTTAAATTGATACATAATAATTGTACATATGTATGGTATTTAAATATATGCATAGAATGTGTAATGATCAAATCAGGGTATTTAAGATCTCCATTACCCCAAATATTTGTCATTTCTTTGTGTTAGGAACATTTCAAATCTTCTCTTCTAGCTATTTTGAAATATATGATAAATTATTGTTAACGATAGACACCCTACTATGCTATAGAACTCTAGAACTTACTCCTTTTATCTAACTGTATGTCTGTACCCACTAGCTTGCATAGTTCGTCAGTATCACCTAGAGTCTGCTGCTTAGGGGCTTGCGTTCTGTTCATACTTTCCTTTTCTCTTATTTCCCTGGCTACATCTGTGGTACCTCATCCCCGTTCGTCTCTAGCCTCTGCCTTTAATCCTGATCCTTTAATTCACCCCTTCTTAGGTTTTTTTTACTCCATCAGTCACAGTTTATTTTTGTTCTCCAATACCTGTGTTCCTGCTTTGAGTTTTAGACTCTTAGAATTTTAGAGCTGGAAAAGAGTTCATTCATCATTTGGTTCAACCTCTTCATTTCTCAGGTAGGAGAACTGAAGCCTAGAGAAGTTAAGACACGGACAAGGACTATGTCTTATTTATCTTTGTGCCATGGTAGTTCTTGGCACGTAGTGCCCAGAGAGACGTGTCTTTTGAAACAACTGTGGTAAATGCTCTAAAGGATACAAAGATGAATTAGTCACAGTGTCAGCACCCAAATGGCTCCAAGTGTAGTAATGGAGGTATGATTTAAATAACTGTTATGTGACAGAAGGTAGAGCATGATTAACTTCTTGCCCAGGAAGTTAGCAAGACAGAGTATTTGTATGATTAAGGACCTAACTGCCCTGGAACCTTTTGCCCTGTTACTTCCTGCTTGTCCTTTAGAGGCTAGAAGCACTCACTGATTTCTTATAGTTCTGTGAACACACCATTTACAAACTCATCTCTGTGTTCTTGTACATCATGTTGGTTTAGAACGCCCTTGGCTTAGAATGCTCTTTACCTAACCCCTTTATCTGTCTGGGAAATTGTTTAATGGATGAACCTTTTGCTGGTGCTACCCTGTGCAGCATTCTCTGACCTCTTCCTTCATGCAGTTAATGTGTCTTTTACGCGGCTTTTGTACCTAACTGAAAGGTTGCTGACGAGGTCTTGTGCAGTAGTGGTCAGTGCTTACCGGTGATTTTACTTGTAGTGGACTCTGCTCGTATTTACTCCTGTTACATGAATGTATATCCCTGGCTCTTTGAGAAAAGGAAGGCACAGATGGAATGCAGGCCTGCTGCCAGCACACCATATGTGGTACTGGAGAAATGTGAGACTTAAGATATGCTAAACATTGATTTCCAAAAAATTAGAAGTAGTTTATTAGATGTTTCTTCAGTGGCTTAGCATATTCCTCATGGGTTATACACAGTTTAGTAACTGTTAATGGAGTAAAACAAATGTCTCAAGATTGTATAGTTTCTTTTTTGCAAAGGTTAGTTGAACTTGATACTCCTGATTCTAGACCCATCATTTTCCTGTTATTTTCCATAAAATTTGTGGTTGAAGACTGATAGGGTTTGGCTCTGTCCCCACCCAAATCTCATCTTGTAGCTCCAATAATTTCCACCTATTGTGGGAGGGACCTGGTGGGAGATGATTAAATCATGGGGGTGGGTCTTTCCCATGCTATTCTCGTGGTGGTGAATGGGTCTCATGAGATCTGATGGTTCTTAAAAAATGGGAGTTTCTCTGCACAAGCTCTCTTTGCCTGCTGCCATTCCATGTAAGATGTGACTTGCTCCTCCTTGCGTTCTGCCATGACGATGAGGCCTCCCCAGCCACGTGGAACCGTTAAGTCCAGTAAACCTCATTTGTAAATTGCCTAGTCTCGGGTATGTTTTTATCAGCAGCGTGAAAACGGACTAATACAAAGGTTATTGGGAATGATGATTTTTTTCTTTCTCTATCTCTCTTTTGTTTTTGTTAAGGGAAAGTAAAGTTTTGCTAATTTCCATGTCATGTGCTTTAGTGTAGATAATTTAATTTGTATTATAAAAATTCAGTTTTACTGTATTTTTATAGGATAATTTGAAAATATTTGCTTCAAAATGTTATTTTGAAATTAAGCACTTAAAAGTCAAATAAATATTCTATATATTTAAGGATGTAATGTTTACCACCGCATGTAAATATTCCAGGTGGAGGTATTTAATGCAAAAGCAAATAACATTAATGATATAAATTATTTGCTACAGTGTTAGCTTTTATGGACCACATTTAAAAAAAAAAAACCTGATAATTATTTTAGTAGTAAGTCCCAGTCCCAGAATACTTATGACATAATCATTAATGTATACACAACCTCAAAATGTCACAAAGCAAATTATACGATAACTTCCTTTTCAGTATTTTACTAGACTTGTGGGTTGATACAAAGTGTTACAGTCAATTTACTGTTTTTTTTTTTTCCCCTAGACTTCATTAACTAGAGAAGTGGATGTGCATAATTTGGGATATTATATCTTGATGTTCTTCTTTTTAAGTTAAAAGAAGGGAGAGAGAAAGAGAGGTACAGAGAATGATGTAATATACAGATGGTCCCCAACTTGCGATTTTTTTAACTTAAGACTTTTCCACTTTATGATGGTACAGAAGCAATATTCATTCAGTAGAAACTATACTTAGCATTTTGATCTTTTCCTGGGTTAGCAGTATGTGTGGGATACTCTCGTGATGCTGGGTATGGCAGCAAACTGGAGCTGCCAGTCTGCCATGCAACCACGAGGGTAATGTGATCAGATTATGAGGCAAGCAAACAATATATACTGTGTTGCCAGCATTTTTTAGATATTGTGTTGTGTGTTTTGACATCCCATCACATGTATAAAACACCCATTTTTCACTTACAGTTTTTTCCCTTTATGATATGTTTATTGGTTACCCAGTCATAAGTCAAGGAGCATCTGTACACCTATGTACCTACTACATGCAGTTAACAAATATTAAATGTGTCTTTTTTTAACCTAAGGTGTGTGTGTGTGTGTGTGTGTGTGTGTGTGTGTACATACACAGACATACATAAATATCAGAGACAATAATACAAAATTCCCTACTTCCATTCTTTTGTCTCACTTTCTCAAGAGGTAGCTGTCATCATTTTGGTATGTGACCTTCCAATATATTTTTATATATTTGTTCCCTTCACATTGTGTATGTTTTCCTGAAAAACTTGTGTTTATATGTCCATCCCTTTTAAATATTTGAAGTATTTCTAACTTTTCAGCGTTATAAATAGTGCTGTGAGGATCAAAAAACTACCTATCGAGTACTGTGCTAATTAGCTGGGTGAAAAATAATCTGCACTGCAGACCCCCGTGACCCACATTTGCCTGTCTAAAAACCCTGCACATGTACCTTTGAACCTAAAATAAAAGTAAAAAAAAAACAAAACAAGTCCTGCACAAAATGTTTTTTGCCAAGAGATGAATGTACCTGTGCAAGAATTTCTCTGTAATTTCCTTAGAGCAGAGTTTGTGGGGTTAGTTGGTTGGTAAGTGTAACTAGGTCCCTAAACATTCTAGAGGGTGACTGGTATAATCTCTCGTTTTAATCTGCATTATTGGCTTTTAGATTTCTTTTTTTGTGACTTGCTGTGGCTTATCCTTTGTCTGCTTTTTGTTTTTGGACTAATTGTGGGAGATCTTTATAAATTCTGGCTATTAATATTGCTATGTTAGTTTTATGTGTTATAAATACCTTTTCCATGTCTTCTTTTTTTGAGATGGAGTTTCACTCTGTAGCCCAAGCTGGAGTGCAGTGGGCGATCTCGGCTCACTGCAACCTCCACCTCCCAGGCTCAAGTGATTGTCGTTTCTCAGACTCCCAAGTAGCTGGGACTACAGGCACATGCCACAACACCTGGTTAATTTTTTTGTATTTAGTAGAGATGGGCTTTCACCATGTTGCCCAGGGTGGTCTTGAACTCTTGTGCTCAGGTGACCTACCCTCCTGGGCTTCCCGAAGTGCTGGGATTACAGGCCCAGTCTTCATTTTATGGATGGAAGTTGTAAATTTTAATACGGTCAAATTCAAATGAGAATGTTGTAATGATGGCAGGGTAGGGAAATGTTTACGTGTCAAGATGTACAAAGCCCAGCTCGTAAGTGAAAGATTCATCAGCGTGAACTGAGCTGGCTTTTCTTTAAAACTTTATTCTCCCATGGGAATTCTGTGTTTTTCTAGTTTCATTAAATCAGTTTGCTCAGTTCTATGAAAAATTCTTCCAGGATTGTATGTGAAATTGTATTCAATTTGTAAATTAATTTAAGAGGAATTGGCATGTTTAAAGTATTCACCAAAGAAGATGGTATCTCTCCCTTTTCATCTCTTACAACTCTTACAAGCTGAAATGTTCTTCCTATGTTTCTTTAAAAATACCAAATTCGTGACTTAGCATTGTCTTGTCTGTTTTAATCAGTGTGACCTCACCTTTCTCTACCTCCGCTGCTGTGACCCTTCCCTTCTCCCCACCTGATCTCCTTACATCTTACTGCTGAAACATGGAGTGGGGGCAGGCAGTGAGAAGGTGGGTCTCTCTGTACCTTCTTTACTCTGTGCTTCCTAATGAGAAGCATAGACTTTATATTCAGAGCCCCTGAGCAAACATTTATTGACTATATTGTGCTGAGTTTCAGACTCTTCTCTTTCCCATTGACTGGCTTTTTAAAAAAAGTTACGTGGTTTTACCAGCGGAACTTTATTTCTCCTTGCTTCTGGCCAGTGTTGCCCTGGAAGCCTATTCTGAACACTGTGATCGTGATGGAGAATGTTTATTTTTACTTGGCCAATCATCACCATAAGCCTGCTTTTCTTTTTCTTTTCTTTTTTTTTTTTTTTTTTGAGGCAGAGTCTTGCTTTGTCGCCAGGTGCCAGGCTGGAGTGCAGTGCAGTGGTGTAATCTCGGCTCACTGCAATCTCCGCCTTGCGAGTTCAAGCAATTCTCCTGCCTCAGCCTCCCAAGTAGCTGGGACTACAGGCGCGTGCCACACGCCCAGCTAATTTTTGTACTTTTTAGTAGAGACGGGGTTTCACCATGTTGGCCAGGATGGTCTCAATCTCAACCTCGTGATCTGCCCGTCTCGGCCTCCCAAAGTGCTAGGATTACACGTGTGAGCCTCTGCGCCCAGCCTATTTTTTTTTCTTAATCACTTGTAGATTAGTTCTAGTCAACATTGTGAGTCTTATTAAGTAGTAAAGTAATGGAGTCCTGAATTGGGGTTGATAACCCTTGGGGTTTTAGTTAGTTAGTTTGTTTTGAGACAGCCTTGCTCTATCACTCAGGCTGAAGTGGTGCCTCGATCTTGGCTTACTATAGCCTCTGCCTTCCAGGTAGCTGGGACTATAGGCATGCGCCACCACGCCCAGCTAATTTTTGTATTTTTTGTAGAGACATGTTGCCCAGGCTGGCCCCTTGGTATGTATAACTGAAGAAAACCCCTTCAGTAGATTTAGATTGGCTTATCATCTTCAGATTGTTCTGTCATTTTTTGCACCACTAATTCCATGCTCCCATGTGTTTTTCCTTCTTTTTTTTTTTTTTCTGTTATAGAGTGAGCTTTTAAATGCAGAGAGCATGCCTTGCTCATCTTTGTACACTCAGTGCCCTGCACACTGCCCTGCACTCAGCAGCTGCCAGTTGCCTGTTTTGTGAAGATGTTGATTCAGTCATCTCCATTTCTTCCCCTTTAAACATACATGAGCACCCGTGCCTACTTGCAGGTGTGAACACGTGTACATTCTTAGAGCTGGAATATCTGTCCTAAAGCTGCCATACTGTGTGATTGGAATAGCACATGATGAGTTTCTTCATTCTGCTGCTTTCCCACTTATTCTTCAGTCTGGCATGAATGGAGAAAAGCTGGGTACCGATACTGAATCCCGTTTGTTCTCAGAGGATCTTAACCTTTTGTAACCAGTTTAATCTATGCAAGGCTATGGTATTTTCCAGAATTCATAGAGAGGAAGTGTCTTCCGATACCCAGGACATAAAAAAAATCTGGATTATCAGTTAGGTCTGTAACTCCTTCAGTAGTCAGCCAACTTAAATTTTCATACATATATTAACATAAATTTAGTAGAAATTATTTATTATAAATATATTGATATGTTTACTATATGTTTTTAACATAAATATGTATGTTGGACATTGATCAAAGTGAGATTATTTCAGTTATCAAGGAATTGCTTTATAATGGCCTTTTGGGACTTTATTGAATTCTCAAATAGTGATGTTATTTTCAAATACAGGTTACTAGTTATTATAGGTATGTTTTATGAATCACATGTTTTTGGATTAAAAAAACATTGTGGTTAAATTCTGAACTTTGGATATTCCAAGTTACCCCTTTTGTTTCTATTTATTTAGAGGAGTTTTTCCTATCAAATGGACTTTTTGAAAAAGAACTTTATGGAAAATTTGACACGTGTGCAAAAGTAGAGTAGTATACTGACTCCTTAGTGCCTGTTACTCAGTTTCAGCAATCAGTTCGTGACCAGTCTCATTTTACCTGCATACCGAGCCATTCCCCTACACCCTTCCCTGGATTATATCCAAGTAAATCCTGGATAGGATATTATTTCATCTGTAAATATCTCAGTGAGTATTTCTATAAAATGAGAGCTCTAAAACATAAACATGATGCCATTAGCACATCCGAAATAATTAATAATAATCTGTCAATATCTTCAAATATCCAGACTGTGTTTTCCCCTTTCCCCGCCTCTTTTTCAGACAGGGTCTCTCACCCACTCTGTCAACCAGGCTGGAGGTCAGTGGCATGATCATGGCTCACTGCAACCTTGAACTTCTAGCCTCTAGCAATTCTCCCATCTCAGCCTTCCAACCAGCTGAGACTGTAGGCACCTACCATTACATGTGGCTAATTTTTTTGTAGAGCTGACATCTCACTATGTTGCCCAGGCTGATCTTGAACTGTTGGCCACAAACAATCCTCCCACCTTGTCCTCCCAAAGTTTTGGGACAACAGACCTAAGCCACTGCACCCAGCCTGTGTTTTTTCCATTTCTTCCTTCTATCTGTTGCTCTTTTGCTTTGAGTGTGTGTATGTGAGTTCTGAAAGAAGCAGCCCATTTATTTTACAGTTTCTCACTGTCTAGTTTTTGTTGATAGCATCTTTAGTGTTGTTTAAAGTATTTTTCTTTTTTTATCAATATTTTCTACAAATTTGAGAGTTAGATTCTGAGAGATAATATGATTTTATCTGCACTAGATATACCCTTTGTTTTGGAAAATATTTTACTATTATAGAATCATTTGAGGAGAATGAATGCTCTGGGCAAGTAATACTCATACTACTATCCTGACTTTGGACCACAATCTCTTTTGCCCCGGTGAACAGGGTTAATTACTTGTTAGCTCTAAGGATTTGTTTAGGGTAGGAACAGTCCAAATAGGTTGCCTCAAGGCATCATATCAAAATTTTTTGCTTCCAATTTGCTGGGATGAGAATTTGTTAGAGCCACATATAAAGGCAGTAGGGAAAAGGCTTTATATGAAAGCTCAAGTTGCGCTTCTGTGAAGAAAGTGCATTTAAATTACTTTATGGATTTTGAGATTTTGAGTTGGGCTAAGCTCCATGCTTAAACCTAGCAGGATTTTGTGCAGTTTTGAAAAATTTAGATCTAAGAGTGTATGATAGAGAGGAGTTCTTTAATTGTTATTGTTAGTTTAGTTTGGAAACACTTTAGAAAGTGGTCAAATGAGAAGAGGGCTTTTGGTGGTATTAGAGTCTGACAGGTCATCTGAGTTTTGGGATTGGGAAAGAAACAAGGTATATATTCATTTTCCTTGAATCACAAACTTGGTGAGCTAACACAAACTTACCCTGCAGTTCTGGAGATCAGAAGTCTAAAATGGGTCTTACTGGGCTAAAATCAAACATATCATCAGGGCTGTGTTCCTTTCTGGAGGCATGAGGAGAATCTATTTTGTTGCCTTTTCCAGCTACTAGAAGCTGCTCAGATTTTTTGACTTGTGGCTCCTTCTACCTTCAAAGCCAAAGTGTTACATTATATCACTCTCAAATTGACTCTTCTGCTGCCCTTCTCTAACTTTAAGGATTCTTGTGATTACTTTGGGGCCACCGGAATAAGTCAGAATAGTCTCCCTATGTTCAAGTCAGTTGGTTAGCAACCTTAATTCCATGTACAACCTTAAATCCGTGTAATAGAACATACTTACAGGCTGCAGGGATTCGGATGTGGACATCTTTTGGGAGCCACTGTGTTGCCTGCCACACAAGGTGAACAAAATTAACAGAAGGCAGGTGTTGCTTTCTACAATCATGTAGTGCTTTTTGACTACCCTTGGGCATATACCTCCACTGGTCTTGAAGGGTCAGTATTGAAAGCTCATGGTGTTATGTAATGAGGTACTGATATTTATAATTTTATAACATTTACAGTTAGCTTTAGTTGACATAAATTGTAACTGAGTTAGTCTGATATGCCAACTCTAACTTTATGAAGTGTTTTCTTTCACCTTTCAACTTCTGTGTAGAAACATAAATTTTTCAAGATTTGGTTTTTCTATGAGTATGACCAAGAAGGAGGTAAACAGGACTTTCAGACTTTTTTCTTTCTTTAGACAGGTGATTATAATGTCTGTTATACAGGTCCCTGCCAGAAGTACTGCACATAACTTAAAAAATTGTGACTGTTGGGGTCCCGTTATTAATTAGCTTTGTTTATTTGGTGGTTACGCAGTAATGTCTTTTAACCTTTAGTATATGTTAGGCCATTTTGCCCTGTTGGTAACTGGCCTCTGGTTATGAATGGAGTGTAACAGAAAAGCAAAGCAATCATAGTGTGCAGCTAAACTACTAACCAGTCTTACTTTAGTTTAATTATTGCTCTGTGGTCCTTTCCCATTCAGGCACTCCCGGGTGTCATTTCTTTCTGGCATTCTGTAATTGCTCCCTCATTGCATCAGATACACTGCCGTAATTAATACATAATGTGTCTCGGTGAGGCTACACATCTATTTATTAGAGTTTACTGGTGTTTATACAGACAGTTTCTTTGATATTCAGTTGCCAGCCTTACATTTTTTCTTCATTTCTAAGTTCCCACTTGGGTTTCAGGTACCTGAGTATTTAAGCCTGCCTTCTGAATATGGTGAAGCCCTAATTGGAAAACAGTGGTTTTCTTTCGATTGTTTCCTCTGAAATATTTACCTTCTAGGTTTAGTAAATATTAATAGCAGTGCTTTATACATTTTCTTCATCAAGGAGACTGCGTCCTTTTGGTTTTGCTCTTATTTATATTTGTAATTTGTCGATTTTTAAAAAATTTTTCTCTTTTTTAGACTTTTACTGGTTGGTGGATGTGAAACTGCTGAAGTAGGTGTGTCAAAAGCTTCTAGCTGTGGCCTTTCTGCCTGGAGAGTTCTTTCAGGATCACCTTATTATAAGCAGGTTACTAATGGTGGAGAAAGGGTTATAGCAGTAAGTATTAGTTATGACGCTTCACTTTGCTGTATGTCATTTCACTATGCTATTTGTCTTAGACAAATAAATCCTTTGTAAGGTATAGAGGAAGAAATAATTTTGTCTTAAATGAGGACAGTGAATTAATGCTGGTATAATTTTATTTCTTTCAAATAACAAGTTGAGGCATATTGTATTTAACTTGGAATAATTTTTGTAGTGACATTTTCAGATATTAGAAAAACAACCTAACAGCAGCCCCATTCCTTGTATTTGCCTGTTTAGATGTAAACATGTATTAAGCACTTTTTAATATGTTGACAACTATTCTGAGTGCTTTTGACATGCTTTAACTCATTTAATTCTAAGTAACCCTTTGAGGTAAATATTGTTACTGGCCCAAGTCTGTTGATGAGGTGTTAAGTGAGGTGTAGTTAAGTAAGTTGCCCTGGTCATCCAGCTAGCAAATGGCAGAATTAGAGTCCAGACTTCCATATTGTTCCACATTTAATGGACTTTTCATCTATCCATCCATTTATCCATTAGTTCATTCTATACTTATTTATTGAGCTTCTATTTTGTGTCAGACACTCCTTGAGGCTGCAGTAGTCAGCATAGCCGAGGCTCTGTTGTGATAATTCAAGCAGTCAAATAAGCAAATGCAAAGTCCTAAATTTTCTGTGGCTTATCACATACAGATTTTTTTCTTATTTTGTGGCAAAATCTGCTTTTTGAGATAATGACACTCCTGGGCAACTTGTTTCAAGTGATGATTAAAAGATCCGTGGAAAGTGGTGACCTTTTGAGGTCCCACTATCTCAATTTATGGTCTCAGGAAGGGAAGGGAAGGATAAAAGGTGGAAGTTTTTACTGTCTTAGACCAGAGTGATGTTGGTTCTATTTACAGCTCATTTATTGTATTATGTCCCCTCCTAGCTTCGAGGGGGCAGGGAAATAGTATTCTGTGTATCCAGAAAGGTCTGAAAAACTAGGTATTGGTAAATACTAATTATGTTTATCATCCTCGCCACACTATAATCTTGCATATCTTGGTTATTTGTGTAAACTGTATGAAAGTGAGCACTTGGGTTGGGTATGGTGGCTCACACCTGTAATCCCAGCACTTTGGGAGGCTGAGTTGGGCAGATTCCAAGGTCAGGAGTTTGAGACCAGGCTGACCAACATGGTGAAACCCCATCTCTACAAAAAATACAAAAATTAGCCAGGCATGGTGACGCACATCTGTAATCCGAACTACTCAGGAGGCTGAGGCAGGGGAATTGCTTTAACCCGGGAGGTGGAGGTTGCAGTGAGCTAACATTGTGCCAGTGCACTCCAGCCTGCCTGGGCAACAGAGCAAGACTTCTTGCAAAGAAAAAAGAAAAAAAAAAAAAAAAAAAAGAAAGTGAGCACTTGGTCAAAATTATGCAGCTTGGTCTTGCCATGTTGCCTAGTGGGCACTCAGATGAGGGAAGTGAGGGAAGAAATCTAGAAATTAAAGTGAAACACAACATAATCAAACATGTTATGTTGTTCATTTTGATAATGAATTTGCCTTAAAATATATTCATTTCATATACAATATGTAAATCTTGCTATAACCACACAGCTATGTAGTTGTCACAGGGATCCTATGACTCAAAAAGTAAAAACTATTTAACATCTATCTTACTGGCTACAGAAAAATTTGCTGACCCCTGAACCAGAATATAGTGATTATGTAGTTCTTTTTGTCTTAAAAAAAAAAAATATATATATATATATATATTCATTTCAAACTGTCTTCTAAAACAAACTGTTAAAAGATTTTAGGGTCAAAAATAAACTAATGAAGAAGTACTTTGGAAAAGAAATATTTTGCAGTTATAGCAATCTCTGTGAATTTTATTTTTAGCATTTAATATATACTGCAGTATGTGATTGTGATTTAACCCAACAAAGTAGTAGTTTCTTTTTCTTTAAATGAAGTCAACTTACTTGTTTATATGGCACCAGCTCTTAAGCCAGTTTGTAGATATAGAGCAGCGGATGCAGTGCGGTGCCTGTGCCTTTCCTTCCGTTTATTATCCATCTACCTAGCCTACCACCCCTTTATTCTCTCTGCAGGACCTAGTAAGGAGAACAGTTGGAGTATTATTGCCCACAGTTCACAAATAAGGAGTCTAAGGCACAGTAGAGCAAAATACAGGCATGGTATGAGTCAGGTCTTCTAGTTTATGCTCTGCATCCCCACCCTGTGTACCTATCAGTAGCACTCTCTAATATATGCTATGATGATTATTCCAAAATCTATAAAAGTAGAGTGAGGTAGAAGTTACTCATACATATTGGACATGTTAGTTCATATCTGTAGGAATTTAGCTATGTTTATCTCTGATTTAGGTCATATCCAGCTTGTAGTTTTATATGCAAGATGTTTCAGGGCAGATCTTAGTTCGAAGAAGTTTCTCTCTCATCTAAAATAAGCATGATGTCTTCAACTTTTTTTTTTTTTTTTTTTTTTTTTTTGAGACAGTCTTGCTCAGCTGCCCAGGCTGGAGTACAGTGTGCGATCATGGATCACTGAAGCCACTGTCTCTCAGGTTCAAGCGATTCTTCCGTCTCAGCCTCCCGAGGAGCTGGGGTTACAGGCACCCACCATCATGCCCGGCTAATTTTTGTGTTTATTCGAGACGGGTTTTCGTCATATTGGCCAGGCTGGTCTTGAACTCATGATCTCGGGTGATCCACCCTCCTCGGCCTCCCAAAGTACTAGGATTACAGGTGTGAGCCACTATACCCAGCCAAGTCTGCAGCTTATTTTCTATTGATTCAGTGAAATAAAGTATGTGTGTCTAGATACATATACCTGCACATACATAGAGATAAAGCAGACCTGGCAAAATGTTAATAACTGGTCTACCCAGATGATAACTCATGTTTCAATGTACAGTCATTTCAACTTTTCTGTAGCTGTGAAATTTGTCAAAATAGTGTTGAGGGAAAAAAGAAAAGTTGATGTGTGTAGAGGGCATAAGGAGAGGTAACGTAGGTAAGCAGTGAAAGTCCCTTCTGGTGTGGTGTAATCAAGTGTTTATTTGTGACTGAGTGGGCAAGCGAGTGGGAAGTTACATACCAGGGAACCTTTTTTTACCTTAGCTTCTTTGAATTTTCCTGTGTTTTTCCTTTGCACCTTGCCAAAGCATTGGAATCTCCTCTGCTATTTATGGTCCTTCTGGCCTGAGGCTTCAGTATTGAAGTCTTTTTAAAGAAAATTGCCTGTGCACTGACAAAATAAGTGGGAAAAAGTATTGAATTGCAAATTGAATGCTCTGCTGTATGATTAACTTCTTGAAATGCTGCAAGTGTGTTTTAATTATGTTCGTGGCTGTGTCTTGCAGCTAAACTTACAATCATTCTGCATAGCCTTCCCTCACCTCAAAGTAATTTGAGGTTATAGGATTAGTTCCTTTCGTCAGGTGGCAGATATTGTTCTCATTGAACCTCCTCTTATTGTTTGTTTAAGGTTGCTGTTGTCTTGGTGTAGGTATTGACTGAAAAATGCTGCTGACACATAGATTGTAGTCTCTCACAAGGCAGCTGGGTTGTAAAACAGACTGTGCAAAATTCAGTAAGTGCAGTGACCAAAGTTTCCGAATTGATGTTAGTGTCATCTGTGTGAGATAGTTTTATTTATTCATTTGTTCAACATTTAATTACTGCTCCAGTTATTAGGAATATGAAAATACTGATAACAGCCCTCAAGGCATTTGCTGCATGTTGGCAGAACAGCTGTGTCCACAAATAAGCGCAATAAGCTGTAACAAGTACCAGATTAGAATTTAGTAGCTGGGACAAAGGAAAGACCCAGGCTGTGGAGTCAGAAGGCTGGTGTTTGAATTCCACCTTATCACTTACCACTGTCTATTAAGGCTTTTGCCAGGATTTAGTTGAGGTAATATGTAAAGACATTTGATAAACTGTAAGATGATCTACAGTGTTAATTATTTATTGTTGTCTGTATTTTTAAGATCAGAATTTTGGAAAACTGTATAAGAATGAACAAAAGTTAGCTGGGCGTGGTAGCTTATGCCTGTAATCCCAGCAGTTTGGGAGGCCGAGGCGGGTGGATCATGAGGTCAAGAGATCGAAACCATCCGGCAAACATGGTGAAACCCCGTCACTACTAAAGAATACAAAAATTAGCTGGGCGTGGTGCCGTGCGCCTGTAGTCCCAGCTGCTTGGGAGGCTGAGGCAGGAGAATTGTTTGAATCTGGGAGGCATAGGTGGCAGTGAGCCGAGATTGTGCCGCTGCAATCCAACCTGGTGCCTGGCAACAGAGCAAGACTCTGTTTCAAAAAAAAAAAAGAATGAACAAAAGTTGACTGAATTTTTATTATTGCTGCTGCTAGTGCTGCTTTTTCATTATAGAATGTTGTTGTGGAAAGAACATAGACTTTTTGAAATCCTGTTTCCATGAGAAATCCTATTTCCCTGAAAAAAAATAGAAGTAATCAGAGGGAATACTTCCACAGGATCCCACCACCCGCTGGCAGCTGTGTCTCTGTATTGTAATTTACCTGTTATCAGACAGAGGAACTGTCCTTGCTCCAGCTAAGGCCTGCCCCTGTGTTTATCCACTGGATCTCCCACTCTTGTTTATTGAAGGATATTCTTCTTACATGAGAAATTTTGTTATCTCTTAGGTTTATCGGCATGTAACATGCTGTTATTTTTCCCCTCACAAAATCTCTTCAGACTCTACTTTGCCCTCTAGCTACCATCCCATTTCATTTCCTTCCTTTAAAATATTCAAGAGTTGTCTGTACTTGTTTCCAATTCCTCTCCTTCCATTCTGTCTTGAATTCACTTGAATGGAGATTTACCTCCATCATTTCATGGAAACTATTCTTACTGATGTTATCAATGTCTTCCAGCGTTTTACGAGTTTGCTTTCTTGGTATTCTTTGATTTCTACTACATCAGCTTATTCTGCTTTCCTCTTTCCTTTTTTAGTTGTTTTATTTCTGCTTTGTCACATGCATAGTATTTGTACATTGGTTTCTGCTTGTGTTCCCAGCTTAGTTTAGTCTTAGACATCTATTTATGTATTTTAAAATGCTTACTCAGCTCTTTTGCTGAAGTTTTCCCAGTTGTCTTATGGTTGGATGAAGTTACTTTCTAATATGTTTTGAGAAGGGCTCAAAGGTGATGAGTTTCTTAAGTCTTTGTATTTTATGTTCAAAACTGTTTTGCTGTAACTTGGTATTTGAGGGAAAACTTGTCTGGATATAAAATCCTTGGTTCACCTTTTCTTTAAACTTTTAAAAAATGCTGCTCTTGTTTTGCTTTGTATGGGATTTGAAAAGTCTGCTGCAATCAAATTATTTACCCCTCATATGTTATTAGTCATTTTTTCTTGGAGGTCCTTATTTTCTTTATCTTTGAAATCTAATAGCTTCCTAGGATGTTGGAGTTGATCATTCTAAATTTAAATTTCCTGGATATCCATTGATTCTTTTAGTGTCTCGATTCAAATTTTTTTCTACTTTCTAATTCTGAAAAGTTTTCTTGGATTATAATTTTAAATATTCTGTGCTTCGGTTTTGTTTATCTTCTAAAGATTCTCTGCTAATCCAAATGTTACTGCTTTTTACTATATTCTCTTTCCAGTATTTTTTTATTCTTTTTACCTCTTCCTTTATCTCATTTCCTTTTCACATCTTGTTTTCATTTTTTTTCGTGTCTTCCTTTAAAGCCCCTTATTAAATTATCCTTTGAGTACCTTGTAATTTATTCTTTATTTTTTAGATAATTTTGTCTTTTTGTTATATTTATTTCCTGAATTTATTGAGCTTTTTATTATTAACTGTTTTTCACTTTTCTAGTCCAGTTCTATTCTCAGTTAACTGAATTTTTGATTTAAGGTAGTTTTTCAAGTTGTCCACATTCTCAGATGCTTGTTTGACCATTTTTAATTCCTTTTGGAGTGCTGTGTTAAAGTTTTCTTTTGCTTAATGGTTGTTTTTTCAGCCGTAATTTCTCTTTGTTGATGTGTTGACTTTTATCTTCTCATGTCTGCAAAGTATTTGTGAATTGGTTTCTTGTTCATTTTTATGGTATTGGAATACTTTACAAGATTTGTAGGTTAATGGTGCCCTCTTTTGTCAGTAAAGTTCAAACACCTTAGATTTCTGTGGTTTTGTTTTGGTGGCAGGAGGGGGCGTGGCTCCTCTGATGTTGTGGTTGTCTGTTGTCTTGCTGCACACTGCATTTCCCCCTTTGCTTCTTTTCCCCTTTACCACCCCTTTGGCAAAAGGTGCTTCTTCCTTTTTGACCTTTTTCTCCCTCTGAAGCTCTGTTGTTTGGAAGCCTGCCCCTTCACAGCATGCCCACACTGGGGTCCCTTCCCGGCAGCCCATGTCTGATCAACCTGGATGCTTCTATAGTATTTTCCCTCAGAGTGGACTTAGTCTTTTTGGTGGTGGTTTTGGTTTTAGATGGACCTTAGACATTTTTGCCAGCTCCCCTCTGACCTCTCTAGGTATCTTTGAATTTGCTTTTGCTCACCACTGCACCTTGTGGCAGGTCACTATGGGGGTGAGTGGGACATAGGGTTTGGCAGGAGCAATGGAGATGACACACTGGGATTTGGTGATTTCTCTCCTTTTGCTTACAGTTATTTTAAAGTTTGAGTTGTTCTCTATCTTCAGGCTAGGCTGAGAGGATGGTTTCTGTGTAGATTTATCTCCCTTTCTTGTTCTTGATTTTTTTTGGAGGAAATATTTGGAGATGTGTATCAAGGCCATCCCTCATGTTTTCAACTCAGAAGTTCTGGCTATTGTGAACATTCATGTACTAATATTTGTTTGAACACTTGATTATTTCAATTCTTTTGTGTATAGATCTAGGATAGAATTGCTGGGTCATGTGCTATTTTATGTTTAAGATTTTGAGGAACCACCGAACTTTTTCCACAGTGGCTGTACAGTTTCATGTTTCCATCAATAGCGTATGAAGGTTCCAAATTCTCTACATCCTCAACTGTGCTTATTTTCCATTTGAAAAAAATACAGTCATCTGCCTTCCTTGCTTTTGTAGGTATAATTTCTAAGTCTAAAGGCAAAAATTGTCATGTGTTGTATTAAATTATTTTATACACTGATTTCTAAAGATGAAGTCTTTTTCTGGTGTTTTTCAAGCATAGAATCAGTTGTTAATGGATGAAATTTCTTTGGAAGTTTCGGCTTTTTTCCATACTGATGTTAGGATATTTGGTAACCTTAGGCAGCCTTATTTGAGAAGAGCTTGCAGTGGATTCTGATTTGCATAAATTATACTAGATATATATTTTAAAAAGCATTTGCTCATGGATATATTTTATACGATTGTACCACTTGGTGGATTTTTTTTTTAACAGAATCTCACCACAATCCTTGACACCTTATTGGTGATTTTCTTTAATCATTTAAAAAATACTAGATTTGCTGTAATTTTTATTTCATTATAAAAGTACATTTTACAATGATAAGTCGATAAGTCATTTCATTAACCTTTCTTCGCATGATGCATTTATTTCCCAGGTACCAAAGACACTTGGATTATTAAGGATGTTAAGTGTCAAGTTTTACAGTCGCCAGGGACAAGAACAGGTAACGTAAACTGGCTTAACTCTGGTGGGCTTCTCAAACATTTTTACCCAGAAGTACCTTCAAGGTTAAAGCTGAATGAACGTCAAATTTTTTGTATCTTCATTTGAATGTATTCATAATTATACACTATGTAAGCATATGCATTAGTTAGAATTCATAGAGCTGTTGCTGAAGATTTGTATATTTTACTGGGTATCAACCTTATCTCAAAAAAAAAATTATGGAGAATGTACCCAACTCTCTTGGGGTCTGGGAATATAGCTCAAGGAATTCTCCTAGATGCATTATATATCTTTGGATTTCCTATTTTATCTTTACAAATCTTGTGAATTTTGCACTGTCGTTCATAATATATCCTTTTTTGGCTTAATAGTAAAAAAAAAAAAAAAAAAAAAAAAAAGCTTCTTTCCCAAATCTGAGATTGCTGATGCTCCAAGAAGAAATGTGCCTCATTGACCCTGGGTTTTAAATACCATCGTGTTACTGTTTTGTTACTTAGCAGAAGCGTGGATCCATGGCAAGGATGTTAGACCGTTTCATCCAGATGAGTGTCAGTGATACACTTAGGAATTGCCTCTGCGAGGTGGTTACATTTGTTTCTCTGTGTGACTTTCAGAAGAGTCTTGACCTATACTGGGGAATCAAATCATACTCCTGTGTCTTGGAGGAAAATCAAATAATCTAATCTTTTTCACTGCTTCACTTTCTTTCCCTGTAGAACTTGCTGATATGAAAAGTCAGACCTCTATATCTGCAGATTCTATATCCCTCAAATGCTGTATTTTCAATCCATAGTTGGTTGAATCAGAGGATGTGGAACCCGTGGATGTGGAGGCCTTGACTGTACTGTACTATTTATCATTGTTTTAGAGAGTACTCCTTTTACTTATTAAAAAAAAGTGTTAACCATAAAACAGCCTTGGGCAGGTCCTTCAGCAGGCCTTCCAGGGGAAGCATTCTTATCATAGGTGATTACAACTCCATGAGTGTTATTGTCCCTCAGCACCTTCCAGTGGGACAAGATGTGGAGGTAGAAGATGGTGTTGATGATCCTGACCCTGGGTCGGCCTGGGCTAATGTGTCTGTTTGTGTGTTAGTTTTTTAAAAAAATATTTAAAAAGTGAAAGAATGAAGTGCAAAAGTTTATAGTACAAGAATGTAAAGAAATTCTTTTTTGTACAGATGTACGTACAATGTATTTGTGTTTTTAGCTGACGTTATCACAAAAGTCAAAAAGGTAAACAAAAGTTTATAAAATAAAAACGTTATAGTAAGATAAGGCTAATTTATTCTTGAAGAAAGAAAATATTTAAAAATAAATGTAGTATAGCCTGAGTGATGGTGTTTATACTCTGCAGTCATGTGCAGTAATGTCCTAGCCCTTCACATTCACTCGCCACTCACTCACTGACTCACCCAAAGCAACTTCTAGTTCTGCAGCCTCCATTCATGGTGAATACCCTTATACAGGTGTTCCATTTTTTATCTTTTACACCATATTTTTACTGTACCTTTTCTGTGTTGAGATACACAAGTACTTACCATTGTGTTCCAGTTGTCCACAGTATTCAGCAGAGCAACATGCTGAGCAGGTTCGTAGCCTAGGAACAATAGGCTATACCATCCAGCCTAGGTGCGTAGTAGGCTACACCGTCTAGGTTTGTGTAAGTACACTCTATGTATGATGTTTTCACAATGACAGAATCACCTAATGACGCATTTTGCAGAACATCTCCCTGCTGTTAAGTGATGCATGACTGTACTATAATTTTAGAGCTGAAAGAGCTCATAGGGCTTACCTAATAATTTCTTATTACTGTAACACTTTGACAAGTGTTTTCTCAGATCTTACAGGAGGTTTGCATTACCTACGCTGGCATTATGATGCCTACTTTTTATTGATGAAGGGATTAAGGCCTCACGATAAATGTGCGCCTAAACTCACTTATCTAGACAGTGTCAGAGATGTGTTGGGTCTTCTGTTGGTTTGTGATCCAGTGCTTGTTTTCACCACTTCTAGTTGGTTATTGTCTTAAGCCTTTAGTTGATAATTTGGAAGAAACAGAAACTAAGATGAGTTTTAAAGTAGCAGAGATGATAAATTACTTATTGTCTTAGAAAGAATCACCTATTTTACTACTCAAGTTTGGCAACAATTATGTTTCTCTTCAAATGTGGTCCTCTTGGCCTGGTGTCGTGGCTTAGCCTGTTATCCCAGCTCTTTGGGAGGCTGAGGTGGGAGGATTACTTGAGCCCAGGAGGTTGAGGATGCAGTGAGCCACGATCGTGCCACTGCACTGCAACCTGCAGGACAGAGTGAGACCCTGTCTCAAAAAAAAAGAATGTTCCTCTGAACTACTAATATCTTTACAAAATGAATCTGCTTTCCTGTATAACCATATGATGAATATTTAGTTCATTTAAATAACTTGTGAGACTATAAAGTAGAAACACTGGGATTGTACAGTATTAGAGGTACTAACGTAAAATAGCTAACAGTGATTGTCATATTGCAGACACTTAGTAAATAATAATGGTGATGACTGTTAGCTGTCTGTTAATTTCTTTGTCCTGAATTATAGAATTAATAATTAGTAGTCCACATGTTCTTTTTGGATTGTGATTTATTATGCCCAAAACTTATGTGGCTTTAAGTAATAACTTCTTGTTGTCTGGCATATATTATCTTTTAAGAGAGTATATTAAAAATAAGAATTATTTATATTCTTTTATAAAGGGTATTGGCTTGGAATTTTTTTATTTTTCAAATGACTTTCTTCTTTCCTTCATGCATTTGCAGTGTTTTTGTCACAGGCTGTTTAATCAGGCTTTTGAGGCTGACTTTATTTTGATTTGAAGGATAGATTTCTAATTTTGTGTGTGTGTGTGTGTGTGTGTGTGTGTGTGTGTGTGTGTGTGTGAGTGTGTGTGTGTGTGTATGTGTGTATGTTTATTAGACTTCTAAAACATAGTGGGATAGAATATGTAGTAAACTTCTTGAGGGTGGGAATTTGTGTTTGTTTGGTTCATTGCTGACTTCTACAGTGTACAACAATGCCTGACACCTAATATTGTTGAATTTGTAATATTCAATAAGTACTTGTGGACTGTTGAAAGAGCAGCTCTTAGAAATTTTTTTTTTTATGGATCTGAGTATTTTTTCTTTAAGAATATGTAGTACTTCAGAATGTATGCACAAGAAAACAGTACTCTTTTAAATACAGACTATATACTTGAAAGTTACAGGAAATTGGAAATCACTCATTTTTAATTCTGTTAAATTAGATGACAGGTGATTAATTTCAGTACAAAGTTCTGATGTTTAACACTTTAAAAAACCCTGTCTTGGAAAGGACAGTTAGGAAGTTTTATAGCAATGTTTGAGAGGAAGTACAACTCATTCTTCAAATACTGCTGCCAGTAGTAGAAGACTTTAATAGCGTTTTTAATTAGGAAAGAACAAATAGATATTGGAGCTAGTGGAATAGAGTGGATAATGGATATTGGAGCTAGTGGAATAGAGTGGATTGCAGCAGATACAAGTGATATTCACTCTTTGCTATAAAGCCGTATTTCTTGACAATTTATTTGTGTTCATATTTTAACAATTTATACAGTTTTTCTTAATAAAACATCACTATGCCTTCTCAGTAAAAATATTTTCAAATAGTCTCATTTTACTTTTTTTTAAATTTGATTTAACTTTTATTATAAGTTCAGGGGTACATGTGCAGGTTTGTTGTAAAGGTAAACTTGTGTCATGGGGATTTATTGTATAGATCATTTCATCACCCAACTATTAAGCCTAGTCTCATTTATTTTTCCTTATCCTCTCCTTCCTCCCACCCTCCACTTTTTCGTAGGCCCCAGTATGTGTTGCTTTCCTCTGTGTGTCCATATGTTCTCATCATTTAGCTCCTACTTACAAGTAAGAACATGCGGTATTTGATTTTCTGTTCCTGCGTTAGTTTTCTAAGGATAATGGCCTCCAGCTCTATCCATGTTGCTGAAAAAGACATAATGTTGTTGTTCTTTTTTATGGCTGGATAGTATTCCATGTATGTACCACATTTTCTGTATCCAGCCAATCATTGATGGGCATTTAGGTTTATTCCATGTCTTTGCTATTGTGATTAGTGCTGCAGTGAACATATGTGTGCACGTGTCTTTATGACAGAAAGATGTATATTTCCCTGGCTTTATACGCAATGTACTAGTCCGTTCTCACACTACTATAATGAACTACCACAGTGGCTTATGCCTATAATCCCAGCACTTGGGAGGCTGAGGCAGGCGGATCACTTGAGGTCAGGAGTTTGAGACCAGACTGGCCAACATGGTAAAACTCCATTTTTTACTAAAAATACAAAAATTAGTTGGGTATGGTAGTGCACACTTGTCATCCCGGCTACTTGTGAGGCTGGAGTGGGAGGATCCCTTGAACCCAGAGGGTAGAGGTTAAAGTGAGCCAAGAATTGCACCACTGTTCTACAGCCTGGGGGATTGGGGGAAACACTCTTTCTAAAAAAAAAAAAAAGTACTTAACTACCTGAACTGGGTAATTTATGAAGAAAAGAGTAACAGGAAGCATGACTGGGAGGCCTCAGGAAACTTACAGTCATGGAGAAAGGTGAAGAGGAAGGAAACACATCTTTACCATGGCAGAGCAGGAGAGAGAGAGCGCAAATGGGGAAGTGCCACACACGTTTAAACCATCAGATCTTGTGAGAACTCACTATCACGAGAACACCAAGGGGAAATCTTCCCCTGTGATTCAGTTACCTCCCATCAGGCCCCTCCTCCAGTTCGACATGAAATTTGGGTGGGGACACAGATCCAGACCATATCACCCAGTAAAGGGATTACTGGGTCGAATGGTATTTCCGTTTTTAGGTCTTTGAGGAATTGCCACACTGTCTTCCACAATGTTTGAACTAATTTACGTTCCCACTAGCAGTATGTAAGCGTTCCTTTTTCTCCACCACCTTGCCAGCGTCTGTTATTTTTTGAATAGTCCCATTTTAAATGTTTATATGTGAGGCACTGTGTGTATGTATAAATATTTTTATTATTGGGACAAATATATATATTTTAATTATCTTTAAAACCTTACAACCCAAAAGGCGTAGTAGTATTATCCAGATTTTATAGATTAGAATCAGATTAGAAAAATTAAGTAAGGTTTTAGAGTGAGTGGCATAGCTGGGATTTCAACCTTGGTGTGTAGAACTCCAGCATCTGTGGTAGTTTGGTGCTGTATTGCTGCCATGTTCTCTTATGGGCCCTCCAGAGAAGAAAGTTGAAATAACTTAGTGGAGAATGGGTGAGTTACTTTCCTTTGCTGTATACCCCTACGTGTACTTTATACACTCGGCAAATGTTTTTGCTGATCACCCATTTTGCAGGCAGATTAGTTACAGAGAATAAAGCTATAGTATATTTAGGGGGAAAAGTTGTAAAATTTTAGTTGTTAGAAAAGCTTTTAAAAACATATGTCCTTTTAGAATTGGTTCTCAGTTATTATAGATGACATAGAAGTGCACTATGGTAAAATACAAGGAGATTTTCACTAATTTTTTTTATCATTAAAAGTAATTTTAATACCTACTCATAGGTGTTACTAAGTGCAAATTAAATGTGTGTTCTTTGCACTTTTGGGATGCTATAAACATCAATATATTTCATACTTCTTAATGTATAAAATAGGAGTATTTTCAGATTTTCAATACCTTTCAGATCCCAAGAAGTCCTAAGCTGGCATCTATAGCCCAGTTCTCCTCTGCGCTTCAGATTTGTATACCCTGCTGCTTTGCTTGACAGCTTCAGTAGGGTAGCCTTCAGGCATTTTAAATCAAACATTTCCAAAACAAAACTCTGATAACTTCTCATCTTTCTTTTCCTAACCATTTCTGCCTTTGACTTGATTGCCTCAGTAATCCATGCTTTTCCCAAAGGGAGATACCTGAAAATTATTGCTGGTACCACCGTGTCCTTCATCCTCTCATCTAATCTAATCTAACACCTTTGCTGCCAGTATCATCTTCAGAGTGTAATTGGAATCTTTCTACTTCTTTTTTCTTCTACGGCTATCACCATCTTGTAATTTTTCATCTCTCCTGCCTTAGCAGATACTTAATCAGTTTGCTTAGCATCCTTAGTGACTTAAAAAATGTAAGCCAGATATGCTTACTTTCTTGCTTAAAGAAAGCCTTCAATGGCTTTCTGTTGAACTAAGAATGATGACAGACTAAAATTCTTAACATTATCCAAAAAGACATTTCATAAGCTGGCCCATGACTGTCTCTGCAGACTGACCTCATGCCACTGGCTCATTTTCTTTTAGTTATGTCGGCCTTATCTTAGCTCTTCAAGGGTGACACGTTCTTTTCTTTGTGGACTCCATTTTTTTCTATTGGGAATGGTGTTCTCTTATTTGTTCTCATTGCTTAATTTCTTTTCATCTATGGGCATCAGCTCTGTCTTCATATTCTCAGACTTACAGTCCTTCAGTTTAAATACAGTTCACACACACACACACACACACACACACACACACTCTTGCACTCACTCAATCACAGTATTTTTTTCTCATTAGCCAAAAAGTAGAACAACAACTGTGAGTGTTGTTTCTACTTTTTGGCTACTATAAATAACACTGCTGTGAGTTTGTTTGCAAGTTCTTTTGTGGAAATATCTTTTAATTTTTCTTGGAGTGGAAGTCCTGAATCCTATGATTATGTTTTGCCATTCAAGGAGTTGTCAGACAGTTTTCCAAGGTGACAGCACCATTTTTTGTTGCTAATATCAGAGTATGGCGTTTCCAATTTCTCCCCACCCTTGCCAACACTTGTTTTTATCTGTCTTTTATTCTGATATTCCTACTGGGTACAAAGTGGTTCTTATTTGACATTGAAAAGTCACATAACCTTGTAACCATTATCCAGGGCAGAAACAGGACTCTGCCAGCTACCTTCCATGAACCCTGTCACAAACACAGTTTCCACCCTCCTTCCACAAGCAGCCATTATTCTGGCTTAGATTTATTTTTTTAATTTATACTTTTATTATGTAATTATTTATCTCTAGCACTCTGGCTTTTTTAAAAAATATATATTTTAGGTCTCTTTTTATCTATCTGCTAGTCCCTCCTTCATATCATCTTTTTTCTCTTATAAACTATTTGTTGGCTGGGTGTGGTGGCTCACGCCTCTAATTCCAACACTGTGGAAAGCTGAGGCAGGCGGATCACAAGATCAAGAGATGGAGACCATCTGGGCCAACATGGTGAAACCCTGTTTCAAGTAAAAATAGAAAAATTATCTAGGTGTGGTGGCGTGTGCCTGTAGTCCCAACTACTTGGAGGCTGAGGCAGGAGAATCACTTGTACCCAGGAGGAGGAACTTTCAGTGAGCCAGGATCGCACCACTGCACTCCAGCCCGGCGACAGGGCGAGACTCCATCTCAAAAAAAAAAAGGTTATTTTGTTGAAGAAAGTTTTTTTATTTTACTCATTGCATCTTTATAGTGGTGGTTGCTTTATTCTTCTGTCCTTTTGTGTTCATGTGTTCTTATATATTAGCAGTTGGATTTAAAGGTCATGTAGATTTATATTTTTATTTTTAGTTTTTGCTTTTTTAGGCAGACAACTGTATAGGTGGTAGTGTTCTCTTTTATCAAGAAGATCATAATATCTTTTTGATGATATCAGTGTGGGACTTGCCCTGTACAAGTGGATGCAGGCCGGTTGGTTTTGAGAGCTTATAGAACGCCGATTAATCCAGAATCTCTTTTTACTCTCCCACTATTGGAGTGTGCATAACTCTCCCCAGTTTCTGTTTACGTAAACAGTACTTATCAAGTGCCTGGTCAGCATTTTGGCAAGAGACTACTCAACATTTTCTGTGCAATGCATTGAGGAAATTGCCTATTGTGAATGCCAAGAGATGTTCCCTGCGTGTTAGGAGAATTACTTGTATTGCTGCCACAGAGTCTTGTCAGGTCATCTGCGGCATGCCACATGAGTGTCTGGGCTTTGGCTGTCTCCTCGGCAAAATGAAACAAGAGTGTTAAAAATATAGAGTTAAAGTGGAAGATTACAAGTGGAGGTGCATATCAGAGATACCTGGGAGTTTTTTTCAAGGAACACATGCCATGTTTTTCCAGCCTAGATTTCTATTTATCCTAAGTGCTGGTAGTGGAGCAGGTGTCCATGCGATTCTGATACCCTCCTTTCTTGGGAACATCACTCTTTGTTGTCTTATTTCAGCTCTTGTATTTTAGCATTTATATAATGTGGATGGAGTTTCTATACTCAGAGAGCATATAAAGTGGTTAGTGAGGCTAGGTAAAGTACTAGGTAGAAGTTAGAAGAAATAAATATCAATAAATGCCCCTAATATAAAAGGTCTTACTAAGGTTCAAGTTAAGAGTGGCAAATGAATGAGACATGTTATTGGAATTCACGACTAAGCTGTGTTATTATGGATTCAGGTAGAATCCAATCATCGTACTAACATCTATGTTTAGAAAGCTGAGTCATATGGTAAGTGCATTAAATGACTTTACATACACCCTAATTTTATCCTTGTGGTAATATTATAATGTGTAGATGTTGTTATTTTTATTTCAAAAAGAGAGAAAGTCTCTGTTACTTATGATAGTTAACTAATGTGCCTAAGGTCACATAACTACTAGTGGTAGAGCCAAATTGAATGTTCTTGACCAACATTTCAGCTGTTGACGTGATGATTAAAATACAAACAACATTCATAGCTGAGGAATGTGAAAGAAGTTTAAGACTTAATTTAACCAAAGTGAATACTGTGGCTGGTCATGGTGGTTCATGCCTTTAACCCCAGCATCTGGGGCGGCTGAAGTAGGTGGCTCACCTGAGGTCAGGAGTTCAAGACCAGCTTGACCAACATGGTAAAACTCCATCTCTACTAAAAATACAAAAATCAGCCTGGCGTGGTGGCAGATGCTGTAATCCCAGCTACTTGGGAGGCTGAGGCTGCAGAATCCTCGAAGCCTTGAGGCGGATGTTGCTGTGAGCTATGATCATGCCACTGCACTCCAGCATGGGTGACAGAAAGACGTCTCCAAAAAAAAAAAGAGAAAATTGCATTTACATCTAAATTTTATTGCTTTTACAACTGCTTAATTCAAATGAAGAAAACAAGATTACTATTTATTTGTGCTGAGCAATCTTAATACAGTATGAAGAATCATGGTTTAAATGTTTGAGGTTCACCTTTTTTTTTTTTTTTTGACCCGGAGTCTTGCTCTGTTACCCAGCCTAGAGTACAATGGCGCAATCTTGGTTCAGGGCAACCTCCACTTCCTAGGTTCAAGCCATTCTCCTGCCTAAGCCTCCCAGGTAGCTGGGACTACAGGCACCCGCCATCATGCCTGGCCAATTTTTGTATTTTTGTAGAGACGAGATTTCACCATGTTGGCCAGGCTGGTATTGAACTCCTGACCTCAGATGATCCACCCTGCCTTGACCTCCCAAAGTGCTGGGATTACAGGCATGAGTCACTAGGTCCAGCCGAGGTTTACTTTTATTGTGATATAGAGTTGCTTGAAAAGCCACATCTTCCCATTTCCAAGGCATAAACTCTGGTATTCTCTCCTTTGCCCATTATATTAGTCAGTTTTCTCACTGCTATAAAGAACTACCTGAGACTGGGTAATTTATAAAGAAAAGAGGTTTAATTGACTCGGAGTTCCACATGGCTGGGGAGGCCTCAGGAAATTTACAATCATGGTGGAAGACAAAGGGGAAACAAGGCATGTCTTAATGGCAGTAGGAAGAGACAGAAGAAGGGTGGAACTGCTGCGCACTTTTAAACCATCAGATCTCAGAGAGCTCACTAGCATGTGAACAGCATGGGGAAAATCTGCCCCCTTGATCCAGTCACCTCCCACTAGGTCCCTCCCCTGACACACGGGGATGACAATAACTCAATATGAGATTTGGGTGGGGATACAGAGCCAAACCATATTACCCATCAACAGATACTCGGACTCTCAAATACTACAGACTCTGTTCATAGAATGTAGCATGGATTTTCTAACTATGGCTTGAGATTTTGGTCCACAGTTACTGTTGGGTTAATGAATTATTCCCTGGGCCAGACCCCCCCTGCAAGTTATACAGGCATTCAGAAATGTTCCTATAGGCCAGGTGCCGTGGCTTATACCTTTAATCTCCGTACTTCAGTAGGCCGAGGCAGGCAAATCACTTGAGGTCAGGAGTTTGAGACCAGCCTGGGCAACATGATGAAAGCCCCTCTCTACAAAAAATACAAAAATTAGCCAGGCGTGGTGGTACATGCCTGTAGTCCTGGCTACTCAGGAGGCTGAAGTGGGAAGATCACTTCAGCCTGGGAGGCAGAGGTTGCAGTGAGCCAAGATTGTGCCACTGCACTCCAGCCTGGGTGACAGAGTCAGACTCTGACTCGGAAATAAAGGTTTCTACCCAAGAAGAGCAGAATTTTATTTCAGAAGGAAAACGCTGTATTTCTAACATAACCTAAGTGTCTTGAGCATCTTGAGTGGCGACAATCCAATTGCTGCTAATAACTCTATCATCTTTCTATGCATACACATAAAAGTTCAGCAGATAATTTGGGACTTTTAAAGAAATATATGCTTGGTGTGTTTTTATAAACAAAATGATGACTGGGATTTGCTTTAAAATCGTTTTGCATGGTGGTGATTGGTGAAGGAGAAATGAAACGTGCCTGAAAAAATTTTAATATTTGCTGAAGCTGGTTGTTGGGTATGTGGATATTCATTATACTATAATTTCTAGTCTTATATGTAAGTGAAAATTTCTACAATAAGATAGTTCAAGAACGAAATACTATGTTTGCAGTGTGGATATCATAGCATCTAATGAAACTAAGCGGATCAAATATCCACCATATGAAAAGCAAGTGGGAACATTCTAGTTAATACAATTGTTTACATTTCTTTTTTTGTGTGTGAAGGGACATTATATTTCCTCAAACACGATGTTACAACAATTATTTCTAATTTATTTGACTGTGGGAAACACTGCCATTGCTTTATACTATGGCCTCCTTTCATATATATATATTTATATTATACTTTAAGTTCTGAGGTACATGTGCGGATCTTGCAGGATTGTTACATAGGTATACACATGCCATGGTGGTTTGCTGCCTCCATCCCCCCATCACCTACATTAGGTATTTGTCCCAATGTTATCCCTCCCCAATCTACCCACCTCCTGCTATCCCTCCCTTAACCCACCATTCCCCAACAGGCCCCCTTGTGTGATGTTTCCCTCCCTGTGTCCATGTGTTCTCATTGTTTAATACCCACTTATGAGTGAGAACATGTGGTGTTTGGTTTTCTGTTCTTGTGTCAGTTTGCTGAGAATGATGTTTCCAGATTCATCCATGTCCCTGCAAAGGACATGAACTCATCGTTTTTTATGGCTGCTTGGTATTCCATGGTGTATATGTGCCATATTTTCTTTATCCAGTCTATCACTGATGAGCATTTGGATTGGTTCCAGGTCTTTGCTATTGTAAACAGTGCCTCAATGAACATACATGTGTATATGTCTTTATAATAGATCAATTTATAATACTTTGGGTATATACCCAGTAATGGGATTGCTGGATCAAATGGTATTTCTGTTTCTAGATCCTTGAGGAATCGCCACACTGTCTTCCACAATGATTGAACTAATTTACACTCCCACCAACAGTGCAAAAGTGTTCCTATTTCTCCACAACCACTCCAGCACCTGTTGACTCCAGATTTTTTAATGATCGCCATTCTGACTGGTGTGAGATGGTATCTCAATGTGGTTTTGATTTGCATTTCTCTAATGATCAGTGATGCTGAGCTTTTTTTCATATGTTTGTTGGCTGCATAAATGTCTTCTTTTGAAAAGTGTCTGTTCATATGCTTCACACAATTTTTGATGGTTTTTTTTTTTTTTCTCTTGTAAATTTGTTTTAGTTCTTTGTAGATTCTGGATATTAGCCCTTTGTCAGATGGGTAGCTTGAAAAAATTTTTTCCCATTCTGTTGGCTGGCAGTTCACTCTAATGATTGCTACTTTTGCTGTGTAGAAGCTCTTAAGTTTAATTAGAGTCCATTTGTCTATTTTGGCTTTTGTTGCCATTGCTTTTGGTGTTTAATCATGAAGTCCTTGCCTATGCCTATGTCCTGAAGGGTATTGCCTATGTTTTCTTCTAGGGTTTTTAATGGTGTTGTGTCTTATGTTTAAATCTTTAATCCATCTGGAGTTAATTTTTGTATAAGGTATAAGGAAGCGGTCTGGCTTTAGCTTTCTGCTCATGGCTAGCCAGTTTTCCCAGCACCATTTATTAAAAAGGGAATCCTTTTCTGATTGCTTGTTTTTGTTAGATTTGTCAAAGATCAGTTGGTTGTAGGTGTGTGGCATTACTTCTGAGGCTTCTGTTCTGTTCCATTGGTCTATATCTCTCTTTTGGTACCAGTACCATGCTGTTTTGATTACTGTACCCTTGTAGTATAGTTTGAAGTCAGGTAACGTGATGCCTTCAGCTTTGTTCCTTTTGCTTAGGATTGTCTTGGCTATGCGGGCTCTTTTTTGGTTCCATATGAAGCTTAAGGTTGTTTTTTCAAGTTCTGTGAAGAAGGTCAATGGTAGCTTGATGGGGATAACGTTGAATCTATAAATTACCTTGGGCAGTATGGCCATTTTCATGATATTGATTCTTCCTAACCATGAGCATGGAATGTTTTTCCATCTGTTTTTGTTCTCTCTTATATCCGTTTTAGTTCTCCTTGAGGAGGTCCTTCACCTCCTTTGTTAGTTGTATTCCTAGGTATTTTATTCTCTTTGTAGCAATTGTGAATGGGAGTTCACTCATGATTTGGCTCTCTGTGTGTCTGTTAATTGGCGTATAGGAATGCTTGTGATTTTGTATCCTGAGACTTTTGCTGAAGTTACTTAACATCTTAAGGAGATTTGGGGCTGAGATGATGGGGTCTTCTAAATATACAATCATGTTGTCTGCAAAGAGAAACAATTTGACTTCCTCTTTTGCTAATTGAATACGCTTTATTTCTTTTTCTTGCCTGATTGCTCTGGCTAGAGCTTCCAATACTATGTTGAACAGGAATGGTGAGAGAGGGTACCCTTGGCTAGTGTCAGTTTTCAAAGGGAATGCTTCTAGTTTTTGCCCATTCAGTATGATATTGGCTGTTGATTTGTTGTAAATAGCTTTTATTATTTTGAGATACATTCCATCGATACCTAGTTTATGGAGAGTTTTTGTTGAAGGCCTCTCTCTGCATCTTGAGATAATCATATGGTTTTTTACTTTGGTTCTGTTTATGTGATGGATTATGTTTATAGATTTGCATATGTTGAACCTGCCTTGCATCCCCGGGATGAAGCCAACTTGGTCGTGATGGGTAAGGTTTTTGATGTGCTGTTGGATTCGGTTTGCCAGTATTTTATTGAAGATTTTTGCATTGATGTTCATCATGGATATTGGCCTGAAATTTTCTTTTTTAGTTGTGTCTCTGGCAGGTTTTGGTATCAGGACGATGTTGGTCTCATTAAATGAGTTAGGGAGGATTCCCTCTTTTTGTATTGTTTGGAATAGTTTCAGAAGGAATGGTACCAGCTCCTCTTTGTACGTCTGATAGAATTTGGCTGTGAACTCATCCGGATCTGGACTCTTTTTGGTTGGTAGGCTATTAATTGCTTCCTCAACTTCAGACCTTGTTATTGGTTTATTCAGAGATTCAACTTCTCCCTGGTTTAGTCTTGGGAGGGTATAAGTGTCCAGGAATTTATCCATTTCTTCTAGATTTACTGGTTTATGTGCAGAGTTGCTTGTAGTAATCTCTGATAGTAGTTTGTATTTCTGTGGAATTGGTGGTGATATCCCCTTTATCATTTTTATTGCATCTATTTGATTCTTCTCTCTTTTCTTTCTTATTGGACTGGCTAGTGGTCTATCTATTTTGTTGATCTTTTCAAAAAACCAGCTCCTGAATTTATTGATTCTTTTTTGAAGGGTTTTCTGTGTCTCTATCTCCTTCAGTTCTGTTCTGTTCTTAGTTATTTCTTGTCTTCTGCTAGCTTTTGAGTTTGTTTGATTTTACTCCTCTGGTTTTTAAAATTGTGATGATAGGGTGTCGGTTTTAGATCTTTCCTTGCTTCTCATGTGGGCGTTTATTGCTATAAATTTACCTCTAGACACTGCTTTAAATGTGTCCCAGAGATTCTGGTATGTTGTGTCTTTATTCTCATTGGTTTTGAAGAACATCTTTATTTCTGCCTTCATTTCATTATTTATCCAGTAGTCATTCAGGAGCAGGTTGTTCAGTTTCCATGAAGTTGTACAATTTTGAGTGAGTTTCTTAATCCTGAGTTCTAATTTGATTGCACTGTGGTCTGAGAGACTGTTTGTTATGATTTCCGATCTTTTGCATTTGCTGAGGAGTGATTTCCTTCCAATTATGTGGTCAGTTTTAGAGTAAGTGCGATGTGGTGCTGAGAAGAATGTGTATTCTGTGGGTTTGGGGTGGAGAGTTCTGTAGAGGTCTGTTAGGTCTACTTGGTCCAGATCTGAGAAAGGAAAGGAGGGAATGTAGAGGAGGAACAGTATCTTTTCTCATTCCTTTCTTAGATTCATAGATGAGGCTCCTACAACAAAACACAGATTAGCAAGAGAAACATACTGATGTATTTACTGTAAATATTATGTGACATGGGAGCTTTCCTAAGGAAATGGAGACTCGAAGAAATGGGTAGACCTGTGTATTTTTAATGCTAGTTTTGAAGAAGAAAACTGGCTAGTTGTGGAAGCATGATTGGATAAGTATAATTTAATAGCAGCAAACTTGGAGGAACTTGACAAAGCCTGTGTGTTCACATTCTTCCTGTGACTCTGTCTTTAGAGATAAGGATGTTCTTTTCTTCCGGGTTTTGTCAGGGCACCTCTGGAATGAGGATCATGACTTGCTTTTAGCAGGAGGTCAGAAAATCCTATCTAGATTTTATGACCTGCCTCATGGAGGAAGGGTGGGAGGAAGGTGAGAGTGACCTTCCTGCTTCTGATGTTTGCTCAAATGCTAACATGACATATTTTCAGTTAGCATGTCTTGAACTCCACTGGGAGAGAAGAATTTTTTAAAAATTATAAAACTATGTATTTATTCATTGCTTTCCTGGTCATATTGCTATTGTCAAATTATTCAGTATACTTTTGCTGTTGTTAAAGAGATTCACAAACTTTTTTCTTGCTTTCAGAGCACTTTTAGTGGAATTGTATAACGAAACATTTATAATACCTGAGAATTACCATATGGATCACACATGACTAATGATTCAAGTGATCAGAACAATAAATTATACTTGACCATAATTTCTCCTGCGGAACTTGCTTCTGACTACTAGAAACTAGGCCAGGGTCCAGGTGAGGACTATAGTCATGGCTCATGGAAGGGCCATGATTGGGATTGAAAATATCTGCGTTTAGTTCAGATTTTGCTCTGCACACTTGAATGATCATGGGCAAGTGTCTGTACCCTTAAGGACTTTCATCTCTTTCTTTGTGAAATCTGAAAGATGGGCAGAATTCTTTTGACTGGTAAAAATCTATGCTTCTGAGGCCTGCCTTATACAAAACCATGGAGTTTATTGACTTTAAAGTTGAGGAGGGAGGAAGTCAGGCCCTTTGTCCTCTACTGCTTTCCCTGATGCCAACTCAGAGGAAGGGAGGTGATAGATTTAAAATTTTGCTTTGAAGTACTTTTGCTTTTCTTGCTTTTCTTTTTTCAAGCATTTGTATTTCAGTCCTACCTTTAACTGTGGGATTCTGGGATTAACCTATTACATCTAGTTAAAGTATTTAGTCTTTAGTAAAGCGATTAGAGGATGCTAATCTTTGCATTCTATGTACTCATTCAGCAATCTTCCTGACCTCCTGAAATTGTTCTGTTTTTCATGGCTAAGACACCTTAGTCATTTGAGACTTGAGGGCTTAAATGTCTGCAGAGGCCAGGCTGATAATATAATTTAGTGAATTGGATCAGTGTAATAATTTTGATTTTCAGTATAGTCATGTTTCATTTTCAGTCCTGCAGCTAGTACTTGACCCTGATACTGGAGCAGTAATAGAGAATGGTGCAGGCATTGGCTAATTGGAAACTTTATGACCCTTCTGAGGGGTCATCTGCCACCAAGTTCTGTTGTCATTTGGGGATGTGGGCCGTGTGTTGCCAAATTTTCTAAATGTCCAGAAGAGAGATGGTTGTGGGTTGCTGTTTTCTGGTCTCTGTTTTATTCTTCATGGGCAGGCTACCTTGTACCTTGTTCTCAATAAATGCCTGAATGGGAAATAGCTTTCCAGTTAATGTTTGTTCGGGTCTTCTGAGTGTATTGTAGGTAGTGGAAGGTGATGTCTCTGCTCATATGATTTCTGCTGATATGCTTTGTGGCATCTGAGAAAGGAAAGGACACAGAAGTTATTTGGACAAGAAGGACTAGAAGGATGACTCTTCCTTTGTGCACCTTTTGGTTGACTATGTGAAATCAGTCAATTCAGAATTTCTTTGTTCTGTAGTGACAGATTTCTTAAACTGGATAATTTGGCAGCAAATCTAGAAAATCTTAAACATTCATCTCAGTTCTTAAATTAAGGACCATTTTCTCCCTCTTTGTCTTCTTCTGTTTCTGTCATTTTTGCACTTTTTCTCTATCTCTCTTCTTTCCTTCTTTTCCACAGCATGAATTTTTGGCCTATTTATGATATATAGCATACTTCAGGTACTGTGTAGATATAGAATCTTATAAGGATCTAGGCCCAAATTTCAGTGAATTGAAATCTAATCAAGATCAACCTTAAAAGGTATTGAGAACTCATGGTAATTGATGTGTGAAGAAATATTTATAATGCTTACATATTTGGGTTTTGGGTTATATGTAAATTATACCTCTGAAGTAGATAACAAACTCCTTGAATTCAGGAGTCCTTTTTCTCTATGCTGAAGTACATTTATAATGATATGAAGCTGGTGGCACTCTTAGTTATTGAAGATCATTTATAACTTGGCACCTCTACAGAGTGTCATTTAATTCTGAGTTATTTCTGTTTAACAATACGTCCTTTGCCCTGACCTTATGATTCTTGTTTAGGATGGAATTTTTAAGATGAGCCTTTCTCCGGATGGGATGCTCCTGGCAGCCATTCACTTCTCAGGGAAACTGAGCATCTGGGCGATTCCATCTCTGAAGCAGCAAGGGGAATGGAGTCAAAATGAGCAGGTGTGTTTCTTGGGTATGATTATTATTAGAATAATACCCTCTTAAGGGTGAATGTTGACAATGATAATTTTATTTTATTGATATTTTACTATAGCACACAGCTATTTACTCTCATAATTCCAAAGCTATTCTATCCTTTAAATTATGATATCAGTACAGTGGGAGAAATGAAAAACGGATTAATACTGTGGATTCATTTTAAATTGTAATGCAGTACACTTTGTATACAGAGAGTAATTCGTTTGTTAAACTCTTCATTTTTTTCCCTCTTTGTCATTCCAAAAGTACAGAATGCAGTTGTTAACATTTCAGCAAAAGTTAATATGATCAAGGATTTGGAGGGTCAGATCCTAAAAGGGTTACAATTCTTCCCAAATCTTGCCACACTAGTAATTTGGGGCCTATTTGAAGGGAGTTAGCTTCTCTTCACTCAAATTCGGGTAGCTAAGATACAGAGAAGGATGGAACTCTTTCATTTGTTAGTGTCCTGGAATGATAGGTTTTAAGGATTAGATGATCTTGTTATGTAGTGACAGGTAGAGTGACACTATTTAGTGACGTCTATTATAATTTAAGTTCACAAGAGGAAAGTAAGTTCTGCTCATATAAAGCCATGTATTGCGATAGAGTAAAGTTTAAAGAAATTACTCAACTGAAAATAGCTTGCATTATACACCTTCTATTCTCTGATTAGTTTGCATTTTACCATTTTAAGGATTAATTTTCCTTCTTTCACCCCCTCACTCTGTTTTCCTCTAGGCATATCCACCTTTGATGGGTGGTTTTGAGATTTTCAGATTAGAGCCTATTTCCTGAACGACCTGAATGGATCAATGTCATAATTAAGAGGATTATTAATAAGGCTTTTTTTTTCAGAATAACAGAGGAAAAGAGAAAGTGGCTCTATATTTTCTTACTCGATTCATAGATTTAAATTTATTTGTTTTAGCTATTCTTATTTTTTTTTGTCTTATACACAACTTTAGGAAGATCCTTTCTCCCTAGTTTTCATTCACCTTCAAGTTAATACGGTCTCCACTTGTTTGCCACTCTTTCTCACTTTTTGGATCTAGATCTGTCCTCAGTGGCAGAGGTGCTCCTCAGCTTACAGCCTTGGTGGCTAAATGAAAAGGGCAGTCTTTCTCTCTGCTCTGAAATTATAGATAAACTGACTCATTTCTTCTTTCTAGAGGTGAAGTGATGAACTCTCAAAACTGTTTAATGTAGTTAGCTGGGGATGTCAGGCAGCAGAACTTCCACCTGGCTGTTAAAGAACTGACTGAGGCCGGGAGTGTAGGCTAATGACATGGGTTTGGACTGCGTGGACCCCCCTGTACGTAGATTTTGTTCAACCAATGATCAAAAATACAGTCTTTGCAGAATGTCACATCTGTGGATAGGGTAGGTGACTTTTTGTATAGGTGGGCCTGGCAGGGTCTTCTGGGGAACTTGAGTACGTGTAGAGTTTGGTATACCTGGAAGCCTGTGTGTACCGAGGGATGACTGTACTTCCTGATGCATAATACATGAAGTCTGTGTTTTATATCTATATTAAAAATAAAGCATTATTCATATCATTGATCCAAAAGATACTTTGTATTTTTCATGGTTATCAATGCATGAAAAGTATTCAGCTGCTTTCATTTGAGAAGAGAGCCTGATGTTCTCTCTATATTTGGGAAATTTTACATTTTGGCAATGTTTTTCTAAATGGTGAAAACTTTGAATAATGAAGGCATTTTCACCCCTGGCTTTCTGTTTTTTGAAATTACTTTTATTCAACTAGTGGAAACATTTATCAACTTCTGAAGCACTCTTAATATTTCATCTTGTGAGTATCCTAGTATGTTATACATCTAGCGTAAGGGCTATTCACCGCAAAATTGGTTAGTGTACTCTTTTGTTTACTGAAAATCTAGAGACCTTTTTTGTCCTGCAAAGGTAAATTGCATCTTTTTTTGTGGCCCTTATTGGCATATGCTCAACTTTTTGACTGGTTAGTCATTTTTTTTTTTGTTTGGTCATTAGTTGCCAATAAATGCTATTATAATTCATTACTCTTTACTCATTAATATTATTCATTGATTAGATTTTTATAGTGGTTCTATTAAAAAAAAAGTAGAAGCTGCTTCTAAACTTTAAAACCAGAGAATGAATAAGTGTAAATATTTTGGTAGTTTGAAATATGCAGTCAGAAAAGTAATGGGACAGGAAAGGGACGGACTTCAGAAATTGAAAAAACGGGTACGTAGTAGGAAGAGAGGCGTTCAGGCTAGAAGTTGTCATGCCTTAGCAAAAGTGTTTTGAACAAATACCCTGAGAGTCTGGAAGAATAATTTGTGAGGAATTGTGTAGCTTCCATTGTTGTTGAGAATACATTTTGTGGATGTGGCTTTGATTCCATATTCCTGAAACAGTCCTCGGATAGAGCTTTTGACTTTTAAATTGATCTGTCAATCAGAGGAGCTATGCAACTTGATTCGCAAGCTAGTTGTTTCTCTTATTATAAATCTACACATTTTTAGGATTATATGTCAGTTTCTTCTGATGTGGGTGCTATAAATTATTTCTCTTGAATGCCTGAGTAAACTGGAAAAAATCAGATTTTTGGGCTCACAAAACTGAAAACCGTGGACATTATTGCCATTACCAAAGAGATTGTACAGGTCTTGGTATCTTTTGCTGAGGGTGCAGTGGCTTAGCTATAGTTACTGACGCTGATCCTACTGACCACCATTTTCACTGCAGCTCTGTCCCTTCCCCAGTTCAGAGTTCATCACAGCACAGTCTGGGATCTGCCACCCCTCCCTTTCCTGCTGCTGCTCAGCATATGGGGAGACTAGCTGGATAGGGCAAACTCTGCCCTTTGAGACCCTAGCCAGTTTTAGCCTCAAAGGAAATTTTGGTCCTAAGTCGAGAACATGGAAGACATTTAATTTTTTTTTTTCCTTTAAAACCCCAAGGTTGCGGTGAGAGTGGATACTTCTCTGTGAACCTGTTATCTCCTTCAGTCTGATCGTCATGCGGCTTTGCTTTACCTCCTAGATCCTCCTGTTGCTGCTCTCTACTTTTGTGTAACCCTTTCTGCTCTGCTTTCTAAAACTTCATTCCATTGTAAACGTGCCTGTAAGGCTTCAGGCTCTTCACAGACACTCTGGTTTCTTCCCGTATGCTAATTGTAGACTTGTATAGTTTAATAGGAAGAAGGTACAGGAGTATGATCATCTTGTAGCTTTTACAAAATTTACTCTAACTACATTTATTATTTATTGAACACTTTGTCCTCAGGTTGTGAAACAAGTAAGCAATAGAGCTGAGATTTGGTTTTATACCTCCCTGACGCTGATATGTATGTTCTTTCCATGACCATGTGGGAAAACAAATACATAAAAAAACAAAAAGATAGGTGGAAGAATACTTACTTATTAGGCTAGTGAATGCCAGAGTGTACTATACACATTTTTTTCCTACAATATTTACGTTATTAGTTATTTAGAAGCATCCTATTATTTGAGAGATCAGAAGTAAAAGGTTAGGAGGACTGTAACCACTCTTTATCATTATTAATTTTTTACACTGATTCTTCTTCTTTTATTTATTTATTTATGTTTTGAGACAGTCTCACCCTGTTGCCCAGGCTGGAGTGCAGTGGCATGATCTTGGCTCACTGCAACCTCTGCCTCCCAGTTTCAAGTGATTCTCCAGCCTCAACCTCCCGAGTAGCTGAGATTACAGGCACCTGCCACCATGTCTGGCTAATTTTTGTATTTTTAGTAGAGACAAGGTTTCACCATGTTGGCCAAGCTGGTCCCGAACTCCTGACCTTGTGATCTGCCCACCTCGGCCTCCCAAAGTGTTGGGATTACAGGTGTGAGCCACCGTGCCTGGCCTATTTGATTTAAAAACACAGAGATAAATCCTTTTTCTCAGTGGATATGATACAGATTCCTTCAGCTCTCAGATATGTTTAACTCTTGAGCTTGTTAGTGTGTTCCAGATAACAGAATAAATAATTGAGGAAGTCTCCCATTAGTAAACCCTTAGTTTTCTAAGAGATATCTAGAGTACTCATGATGTAGTGGGGTCTGGGGTGAAGGTGGTAACTCTGTAAAGCAAGAAGAGTTTGAGCAGCCGTAGTTTCTTTGAGTCTTTCACCTGTATCCTTGGAATTAATCACTTGGATGTTTTAGGTTTGAATTTTAGCATATGAATTACTAAAATGTAGTGTATTATAGTGAGAATAATAAAGCCTATGTGTAACAGGACTGTACAGTAGAGTAGGTTGTTTCTATTTACATGATAACATAATGGTGAAATAATACAGTTTTTGTTGGCTCTCTACTGAGAGCTAGAGTAGGAAGTACAGTGCCATAGTCCCTGCTCTTAAGATATTCACAGGCTGCCAAGGGAAATTATGAGTAAATGATTAAAATGACATGTTCATATTATGAAAAGGTAAGCTCAGGAAAGGCATGGAGGTCAGCTAACAGTGTTGGGGAGAAGGATTATTGGAAATAAACAGTATTTGTGCAGTAAGGCTTGACTATTTACAGGACTTAGTTTTCATTAGTCTCACAACAACCGTATTAACCCATGTATGCTGAAGGTTGCAAATTTTTTTTGTGAAAGACCTTGGTCATGACCTTGAGCTGTAGGATATAAGTAACTCCCACAAGCTTAGCATTCCCGTAATGGAACACTAGGCATAAATGGGTTAAGTGACAATGAGATCACTAAATGTTAGAGTGGTAACATTTGCTAACTTGAGATCACTAAATGTTAGAGTCAAGATTCCATTTGATTCAGGACTCCCTTTTTTCAGAATATTTACTTACAGTGCTTACGTTTAGAAGTATTGCCTTTTATCTGGGTAAATCAGTTACTAGCATCTGATATTAATGGTAAGCAAGGGAGATATATCACCTTGAAGTTTATATGAATAGCATCCCCTGGAGCCATGCAGTTCATTATGTAGAGACCCTAGAAATGTGCAAGGAGTAATAACTGAGAGGTGTAATCTAGTTGTTTACCAAATATATAAGTGTCTGTGTGTACTCATCACTGGAATCCTTTAGAGAGAAAGCCCAAGCTTTGAAGAATACAGAGACAGCTACTGTTTTTTCATTTCTCTAGGAATAATCACGTGAGCTTGGATCAGCCAGGTAGGGCAGAGTTGCAGCTCTCTTTACGGCTGCTGTAGTAAGTAGGTAGGTGAACAGACCAAGTAGTTTGCAATAGATGATATGGTAATATGTAAAGTAGTCAGCTTACAATTTTAGTTTAAATGTTGCCTGAGAAGAAACTAATGTTGCTGCTACCCAGCACAGCCTTAAACCTCTTTACCAAAACTGTGAATTCAACTCATTTGGGGCTTTCTTCATGCAATCTGCTGCTTTATTTGTTTTTATAATATGCTTTGTGTGATTGAGTATTTTCTCTGTAAAAGCTAATGATTAAAGATAGTTGTGGAAGTGCCTGTTCCGATTTACTAATATCCAGTTTTGAGTTGATTAAATACTTTGGCTTTCATTGTCAATATGAAAATCCATCTGGCTAGAAATCTGTGAGTATTAAATTTTCTTCATGTCTGGAATATAGTAAAATTGCTTAAGTGATTTTCATTTCAAACATTTCCCATATGTTACTTTTATATCTTTATATCTTATTTTCAGCCTTAATTTTTCTCTCAAGAAGTTTTAGTATTTGCCTATTTGTACTTCTTTAGGTCTAGAAATGGAATACAAACTTCTGTTTTCATTTTCATTTTATTTTCTCTTTCACACATAGTAGGTGTTGGACTAAAGTAGATGAATGAAGAGTAAGTGGGAAGTTGGCAGTTTATGTGATTAATCTTCATAAAATCCACAGCTGTTTTCACAGTTCTACCAGACTGTGAGTTCTTTGAGAATAGGCATTGAATATATATTTCATCTACAGACTCTCATAGGCTTAACACAATAAATAATAATAAATATTTGTGGAATGAATAAGCCTTTGAAAGATTGCTTTTATATTGTTGGAGGTAGGGATTTCATTATATTTAGATTCTAGTGGTAAAAAAAAAATTCTCAAATCTAAAGAAAACATTGCTATAGCCATAACAAGTTTTCTGTGCAAAACTTATAACTATTTTTAGAACGTACTCCTTTGGGTTATGGCCGCAGTATAAAGTGATGGCATATTAGGCTGTTTTCAGTAATATGGTAGCAAGAAAATGCTGGGTGGAGAGGTGTGATACCTTACTGAACTCATCATAAGGATTGCAGCTGACAGTCTTATAACAAAAGACGGGTTATCAAGATAAAACCCTAACAAATTTATTTAAAAACAAGTGACTTTCCTTGCTAACTTGCATTTGGAAAGGAAGATATAAAGAGGAATTTTTACCTTCTGTTCTTGACCAGCCACTATAGGCAGAGATCCAAGAAAGCTGATTTTGTTTAAAAAACAAAAAAACAAAAAAGTTCTTACCTTCCTTTGCTCATCATTTTTCAGTTGTTACAGGATTTTGTCCGTAGGTTCCAGAGCAAGTCAGATGTCTCACCACGTTGGATGCCAGAAACTGCTGGGGTGGAAAGGTGTGATACCTCTCCTAACCCATCATAAGAGGACACAGCCAACACTCCTGTAACAAAAGAAGGTTAACAAGAGAAGCATGACATTTATTTAATAGGCATTTTACATGACACGAGAAATTTCAGAAATGAAGACTCTGGTTGGGCGTGGTGGCTCATGCCAGTAATCCCAGCACTTTGGGAAGCCTAGGCGGGTGGATTGCTTGAGCCCAGGAGTTGGGGATCAGCCTGGGCAACATGGTGAGACTTTGTCTCTACAAAAGGTAAAAAGTGGCATGCGACTGTATTTCCAGCTCCTCCGAAGGCAGAGGTGAGATCACTTCAGCCTAGGAGGTCGAGGTTGTAGTGAGCTTTGACCATGCCACTGCACTCCAACCTGGGTGACAGAGAGAAACCTGTCTAAATTAAAGAAATAAAGACCCAGAGAAAACTGTCTGCTTTTATGCTTGGGTTTGATGAAGAATGGACAGACTTGTAGAATTGTGATGGGACAAAAGGGCATGGCCTGATGATGATAGACTGAAGGGGAAATCCAGCCAGCCTGTCTGTCCAGATTCTTTTTGGCTTCTCTGTATGACATTTCTCCCTGACTATGAGGCAGGAGCCCTCTGGAATAAGGGTCTTCAAGGGAGAAGGGAGAGAGTGACCTTTTTAGGTTTGATGGCTTCCTTTGAGGGAGGGGTTCTAGTTTCCGTGATGCACCTCGGGGAAGAATAATTCTGGTTTCTATGACTTGCTTTGGGAGACAAGGAGGGGCTTGAGACAGGAAGGCAGGAGAAGGTCAGAGAGACCATGTTTCTGAGGCCCTTTCAGTTGCCTGAGCTGGAAGTACTCAACATGCCATGCTGTTATACTATGGAGTATTGTGTTCTGAGCCCCAGCAAATACAGAGAAGTGGCATGGAGGTTGCTTCCTGAAATGTATTCACATGGTACCAGGAGCTTTCTTGTGAGTTGTGGGGAGTTTGGTGATCCTGTCCACAGAGCACCAGTTTATAGAGTATGTATCAGATGTGGTGACGCATGGCCCCCTCCTGCTTCTTCTCACACATAGAGGCCCTGGGGTGGAAGGATGGTAAGTTGAGTCTAGCTTCAGTGCTATGAGAGGAACAGTGAGAATGTCACCTTAGAAATCAGGGAAGAACAACTGTCAGGTCGCTGGTCTGGCAGGCCATCTCTGTCTGAAGCAGGGTGAAGTTTAGAATTTTACTTGGGCTTTTTTCTTAAATATACTCTACAGATAATTTCATCAAACTCCCAAGTATTGTGAAGTTAAAAATGTAGTTCAGATGTCTAGCATGGATCTCCTATGTACTTTTAAGGAATACACATAGGTAGTTATATACCCAAAAGAATTTGAGACAGATACTCAAATACATGCACCTACATATTTATAGCAGTACAGTCTACAACAGCCGAAAGGTGGAAACAATGCAGATGCCCATTAACAGATATGTGGAGAAACAAACTGTGGTATATCCGTACAATAGAATATTATTCAGCCACTAAAAGGAACAAAGTATTGATAAGCGCTACAATGGTGGAAGGACCTTGAGAATGTTATATATTATTGAAAGATGCTAGACACAAAAGGTCACATATTTTATGGTTACATTTATGTGAAATATCCAGAATAGGTAAATCCATAGAGATAGAAAGCAGCTTGGTGGTTCCTGGGGTCCAGGGGAAGGGGAAAGGGGAGTAACTGCATAATGGGTGTGTGGTTTTGCTTTGGAGCGATAGAAATGTTTTAGAAGTGGGTAGAAGCGATGGTTGCACACGTGGTGAGTGTACTGAGTGCCACTAAATTGTTCATGTAAGAATGGCTAATTTTACATTATGTGAAGTTCACCTCGATAAAAAAGGATATCATTAACATACCCCCCTAAAAATCCCCAAACAAACAAAAATCAAGATAATTAAAATCTGCTGTCCTGGACTTGCTAAACTGTTCTAGTTTTTTCTTCTGAATAAACTTTGTATTTTCCTAACTCTGTATTTTTGTTCACACTATGCTTTCAGACTGGAATGTTTTTCTCTATTCATTTTCTACATCCAAATCTTATCCCATCTTAAAAGTATAGCACCATAAGACTTTCTTTGTACCTCTTGAATTCCCTTCATCATTCTTAAACACATGCCCCAAATTCTGTTTTCATACTTTAAAGACCCCTGGCATTTTTATCTATACCTCTCTTTGGGTCGTTAACAAATGTGATCTTGGATTATATTAATTTATATTCATTTATTAGCTCTCTGTGTGCTTCAGTTTTGAGCCTGCAACATCTGTTTTTATTTTTTCCTTTTGACTCAGCATGTATTTATTTTTATTTTTTTAGACATAGGGTCTTGCTTTGTTGCCCAGGCTGGAGTGTAGTGGTGTGATCAGAGTTTACGGCAACCTTGAACTCTTGAGCTCTGTTGGTCCTCCTACCTCAGCCTCTCGAGTGGCTGGGGCTACAGAAGTGTGCCAACATGACTCACTAATTATTTTTATTTTGGGGGGAGAGGTCTTGCTATGTCACCCAGATAGTGAGGTCTTGCTCTGTCACCCAGCTAGTCTCAAACTCCTGGTCTCAAGCAGCAATCCAGCCTTGGCCTCCCAAAGTGCTGGGATTACAAACGTGAACCACCATGCCTGGCCCCAATATGTTTTGACTAAATAGAAGAAATCACACTTTTGGGAGGGTGTAGGAAGCCTAGTACTATATCGGATAATTTTCCTATAGTTTAGATATTCTAATTAGAATTCAGTTACTTAAAAGATTGATTGATTCATTTTTACTCATTCGACATTTAGCTGCTGTGACAGGTAGGCAGTGTGATGGATCTGGCAATAGAAGGATGAGTATGACAGAGTTCTAGATGCAGAAGAACACATCTTCACCTTGTGTTTAACATCGGATTGACAGGAGATGCCCATTATTTAAGCAACGTGCAGAGAGCAGTCTAGTCCCAAGGTGACTGTGGTTCTAGTGGACGAGTACTGCTTGTTCATGGTGCTCCTTTTTATCGTTAGCTTTGACGAAGACATGCACACTTGGAATTCTCAAGTGAGAATTATTTATTTTTGAAATTTCCATGAGATTTCTTGTCAAATTTCATTTTCATCTGTACGTCTGTAAATGTTCCCAAGCCTGAATCATAACTGTTGTTCTTTGAGTGGCCTAAGGTTTTTTATTCCATACTTCCCTTGTGTACTCCAAAATGTAATAGGAAATTACATGTGCCACGTAAGAAAATGGTGGCATGCATGTGGTCGGAGTATGTAGTACTGGTGATTTGGAGGCACTGAAAAATCATTAAGTGCCTTAAAATGACCAAATAAAGTTGCAGTTTAGTTGATTGTTTTCAATGATAAGTACCTTATTTTTTAAAGTATTATTTTGAAACTTAGTCATCTTTTCTTATGATTAAGTAAACCAGGATCTCCATTTCTTCCCTTGGTGTATAATTAGCCTTTTATGGTAATTTTTTTTCTCATAAAGTTTAAAGACTGTGTCTTCTGGTCTCAGGGTCTGCTCTGAGTGATTTACCATGATAGTGGAGAGCAGGAAGTTCTTCAAGGCTGTGGAAAGAAATACCTATTTGTATACTCTGAAGTGTGAGCCATTGAAAAATTGATAATAAACATGCATGTGAATGTTTATTATTAGATGAAAAAGCACACTTTTTGACTTAAATACAGCTACACTTTTCTTAGATATCAGATTTCAAATAAGCACGCCAACGATTATTTTTACTCTTCTTCCATACTGTTTTAATTCTGGAGAATAAGAAAGGAACAGTAAGCCAAGAGGATGTCGGTTAATTGCTTATTCTCAAATTGATGTTTGAGAGATGTCGATGTGCTGCTATATTCTCAAAGATGAGCGTGACACCTTGTTGCCATAAGATTACAATATGAATGGATTCATTTTTAGGACTGCATGGTTATATTTTTTTACCTGGTAAATTCTTAGTCATAAAAAGGACTAGGAGGTAACATGGAGGTTGCCTAGGCAAGTCTCAAAGTTTTGAAAACCAAATCCTGGAGGGGCTGCTTAGTTTACCAGTGGCAGCAATAAGACCTGTATTCAGGCCAGTGTATCTTCATAATGTGTGCATGAGTATAGAGTGAATTTTTAGTGTATTTTGGTTTTATATGTATTAATCGTATACTTCCTATCCTATTGTTCATATGCATGCCATGTTCTTCACAAATGAAGTCTTAATATGTACATGTGCACATTTTAAGTGTAAGAACCGTTGCTTTTCCAGACTGTCATGGCAAGGAATAGATTTCAGTTGTAACTGAGAGATCAAGGGAAAGGATCGTCTTTTTATTTGAAAAAGTCCACAGTTCTTGATTTTCATATAATTTTCTTACATAGTTGACTCAGGAAGCCATTATTTTCATATTTAGCCAGGCTATGATGACCTTAATCCTGATTGGACGCTCTCGACTGAGAAGAGAAAAAAAATCAAAGGTGAGTTGTATGAAATGTGATAATTGAAACCTTAAGAGACTCCCACTATGATACAAGATGTTCTTTGGATGATGTAAAACGTCTCTACTTACTTTTGCTGCACGCTGCACTTTGGAAGAAGCATCCAGATTTTATAGAGTTGGGTCAAGGCAACAGATCCAGTTTTCTGATGGTCAGGCTTTCCGAAAAGCTAAGTCAGAGCCTAGGGTATGCAGGATGGCTCTCCTGCCAGGAGCCAGCATTGAGATGGTGCACTGGATTCAACGCTTAGAAGCATGCTCCTTTTCAGATGCCCTTGGGTGAGATTGCAGAAAAGATTAATCAAAGAAGAAACACTGAGTAAAGTTATCTCTGCAGGTGGGAGGTAGTTAGGGTTAGGTTGATGGGACTTTCTTTGTCTTTGCATACATTTCCACGTTTACAAAAAAAAAATTATCTTTTTTACAATAAGCATATATTGCTTTTATGAATAGAAGAAAATCAAGATTTACATTTAAATAAAGGTAATAATTGTTATTTGATTGCTAGATTAAAATAGAGATATTTTAAAATCCTGTAGGGATTACTTTGAGTTTTTTTTACTTTCAGTTTTTGACTATGTGTTATTTTTCTTTAGGTGAAATTCTCGAAGTTAAATCCATGAAATTTTTAGTATCTTCTGTAAAATCAGTGATAGTTACAAGGTTCAGACTCTGTATTACAATATGCTTTTAGGCTGGGCACGGTGGCTCATGCCTGTATTGTAATCCCAGCACTTTGGGAGGCTGAGGCTGGTGGATCACTTGAGGTCAGGAGTTAAAGACCAGCCTGGCCAACCTGGTGAAACCCCGTCTCTACTAAAAATACAAAAATTAGCCAGGTATGGTGGCACACACCTATAATCCCAGCTACTCAGGAGGCTGAGGCAGGAGAATTGCTTGAACCCAGGAAGTGCAGGTTGCAGTGAGCTGTGCTGCACTCCAGCCTGGGCAACAGAGTGAGACTTCCTCTAAAAAAAAAAAAGTATATAACTCTTTCTATCTATCTATATCATCTATATCTATATCTATATCTATATCTATATCTATATCTACTTTTAGTTCACATTTAAAGAAGATTAAAAATATTGATTAATATTATGCATCAGGCTCCATGCTTTGAATTATCTACTGCTTTAAATAATCGTCCAAAATCTTCATCCAGACATATTTTTTGAGGAAAAGTAATACTTTGTCAAAGCAGAAGTTAGAATTGATTTTAGTGATTTGCTCCTCTTTCTTCCTACTTTACACTTAGTAATAAGCTCCAGGAACTCTGGTTTTCACATTTTCTTGAAATTCCTTATTTACATGGATTGCCTTAGGCTTACATGGGAAAAAAGTGTTGTTACGCTTTTGATTTTCGTTAAAATGATAAATTAGTCTCATGGTGCTGAACTCCATATTTAAAAATCTCTCTCTTCTTAGTCTAATGTTTAAATATGTTTTTAAATTTATGGTTTCCTTTTACTTTTAAGCCATATCATATGTTTTGTACAACAGGTGATACTCAAAAAATGTACAGTTAAATTGTAATACATATGGCATTGCCTTTTGAATACCTTAGTTTGGTGAACCATAATTTCTTTTCTTTCTTTCTTTTTTTTTTTTTTTGATGGAGTCTCGCTCTGTCACCCAGGGTGGAATGCAGTGGCACAATCTGGGCTCACTGCAACCTCCACCTCTTAGGTTCAAGTGATTCTCCTGCCTCAGCCTCCCTAGTAGCTGGAACTACAGGCATGCACCACCACACCTGGCTAATTTTTGTATTTTTTAGTAGAGATGGGGCTTCACCATGTTTGTCAGGCTGATCTTGAACTCCTGACCTTGTGATCCACCCGCCTCGGCCTCCCAAAGTGCTGGGATTACAGGCCTGAGCCACCACACCTGGTCCATAATTCATTTTCATCTCTAAAGATTCTTTACTAGCCATGAATGTTTTTTCCTCTCTGATTAGTTACAAGTTTAAGAGGAAATCAGCACAGAAATTATTACATAGCTTATATTTTTCTAAAGGGTATATTTCTCTCCGTGTCTGAAAGTGATATATGTACATTTTTTAAAAACATGACATGACCTTCATATATGCACACCTGGCACCCACCTGCCTTTCACCTTATGTTGAAAGTAGTGACACATCTCTCTCCTGAGTATATTCTTGAGATGAAAGATCTTAGTTTATTTGCTGTTTTATCCTTAGAGCTTTAGACCTAGACTGACAAATTGTTGGCACTCAGGTGTTCATTAAGTGAATTACCATTTTATACCTCATAGAGTAAAATTTTGAGAATGACTTACGTTTTATTTTTTCTTATTTTTTTTTTCTTATTATTTAACATACTTTTAGGGCCCAAATAATGTAGGTAAATTTGGTTTTAAAATTGAATTTAAACCACATTAACAGATGCATTTGTGTTGATTTATTTTTCCCTTCTTAGATAAAGAGTCCTTTTACCCACTGATAGACGTCAATTGGTGGGCAGACAGTGCAGTGACTTTAGCTCGATGTTCTGGTGCTTTAACTGTTTCATCAGTGAAAACTTTGAAGAATTTACTGGGGAAATCCTGTGAGTGGTTTGAACCATCACCTCAAGTCACTGCTACCCATGATGGGGGATTTTTAAGTTTGGAGGTAAGGCTTTTTCCCCTTTGTGTGAGAACAGTCATCTGTTTAACCAAAACTTCAATATCTGATTTTTATTTTAGCTGTCTCATTATCTTGTCTTTAAAAACAAAAATCCATGATTGGAATCAGGTAATGGTTGCAGTATTAAATCCATTTTTTTAGTGAAAAAAAATTTGCAATTTAAGAGAATGAAGAAAATTTGTAGTTATTTTGCTCTTTATTAAGTATTTCTTCCTCACTGAAATGATAGATTCCCCCACCCCTGCTGTGGATTAGCCATTTTAAAATGTAGAATGGTATCACTGCCTAAGAAAATTGCTCTTTAACCCATTTCCAAAAGCATGGCAACTTAAAATTTTTGATTATTTTAGTAAGGAAAACTTGTTTGTCATGACAGAAGACTTGAAAATAGAGGCTAGTTCTTTAAAGTTACCTTTTGCTCATTTAAAAATTTTATTTTAAGTCTTTCAGGGGTAAGAACCTTTAATAGCTTCTACTTCAGCAATGCAGATTGACACATTTTTTACTCTGAAGTTTGTTACTGAGTCTAAAGATGTGCCTTAAAGAAAATTATGGCTTAAAATCTAAGCCAGCTCTGCTAAGTCTGGAATGAAAGTTATCAACTGCCAGGCTTTCAGACTCAGAACTTAGCGAAGCTGTTAGACATTTTTATAAGGGGGCGAGGAGCTATTCTTGGTAAAGCAAATATAAGTACCTTTATGTTGATTCTCTAAAGAGACCAAAGAAAAAATCATCTGAGTTTTTCACAGCAAGTACAGAAACACCAGAAGTAAAAGAAATGAACATTGTCAACTTCTTTATTGCGCTAAGATTAGTATCAGGTACATAATGACCTGTTATTAAAACAGGCTTTAGGCTGGGTGCAGTGGCTCACATCCGTAATCCCCACACTTAGGGAGGCTGAGGCAGGTGGATCACTTGAGGTCAGGAGTTTGTGACCAGCCTGGCCAACATGGTGAAACTCTGCCTCTACTAAAAGTACAAAAATTGGCTGAGTGTGGTGGTGCCTTCCTGCAATCCCAGCTACTCCGGAGGATGAGGCAGGAGAATCATTTGAATCCAGGAAGCAAAGGTTGTAGTGAGCTGAGATTGTGCCACTACACTTCAGCCTGGGCAACAGAGAGAGACTCCATCTTAAAGAAAAAAAAAATAGGCTTAATATAGGATATCTGGAGCTGATAACATATTGTGCGTATTTCTGGAACCGATGTATATAATGCTTGCTGTAAGTTTCCTTTGAGTTCCATTGTTAAGCTTGATCACATAGGTGATTTAATGACTCAAACCCAGAGTAGATTTAGAAATATTTTTTCTTTCATTAATTCTAAAAAGTGGTTTTTAGTTCCTTACTATTAATTTCAAATCTCCTTTTTCAATTTAGTGTGAGATTAAACTTGCCCCCAAACGATCTCGTTTGGAGACTAGGGCTGGAGAAGAAGATGAAGGAGAAGAGGATTCTGATTCTGATCACGAAATATCTGCCAAGGCTCGCTACTTTGATTACATAAAACAGGGCCTTTACTTAGTCACTGAAATGGAACGCTTTGCACCACCACGGAAACGCCCACGAACCATTACTAAAAACTACCGCCTTGTGAGTTTGCGCTCCACCACACCGGAGGAGCTTTATCAGAGGAAGGTGAGAGAGGAGCGTATTGCTATCCAAGTTTGAAGCCATCAAGCTTTTCTTTTATTGAGAAAAAGCTAATTTTTTAATAAAGGAGAAAATTTCAAGAGGGATGTTGGATCATTGATATTTTAAAAATACCAGTCTTACAAAGCTTTTTAAAATAATGCTAATCTTTGTACCCAAGTAATCAAAATCCAAACCTTGGATAAAAGTTGAATTCACTTAAACTGATTATCCACTTTGTGGCTAATCAGGTTTCTTTGCTACCCTTCACGTGGCCTTCAGCTCTCCCTTTATCTGTGTTTAAATCAGTGTCTACAGAGGGTGAAGGAAGAAATGCAGTCTTGCTTTCTAGTCAGGGGCTTGCTTGGGTCAAGGTGACCAAGACTGTGTGTTTACGTTGTGCTGTTCTTGCGATGTCATGGAAGGAGCTCTGGACTAGAAGTCGAGTTGTTCCATGGTTGTCTTGGTTTTGCCATTATTTTATTCTGAAACCAGAGCTTGGCACCTTTTTGTCTCTCATCTTTCTGTTAAAGTGCTGAAAGAAACGTGATCTTTCTACTCCTCAAAATGTCTGTGAGCTTCTGGTGCCACAGTGCACAGGAATTAATAACATGCTGGATAGGTCCAAGGAATTATCATCATGCATTGTATCTTCATTGGGATCCTGTGGATAATTCAGTAATGTAACATTCCTGTCTTCATGTTTGTATCTGAAGATTGAAAGTGAGGAGTACGAGGAAGCCTTGGCCTTGGCTCATACCTACGGCCTGGATACTGACCTAGTATATCAGAGGCAGTGGAGGAAGTCAGCGGTCAACATTGCTTCAATTCAGAATTATTTGGTATGTGTAAATATTTTGGTAATGTGGTAAAAATGTTTATTCATGTAGTATCTTTCGTTTAAAGGGCTTCATTTTAGAGTACTTTATGTTGCTGACTTTTCTATGATACAACTGATGAAGTACATTTTTCTCAACTGGAAAAATGGTCTTTTTGTTAGATTTTATTGCCCCTGCAACTGGACTTTGATGCTGAAGACATGGGACAAATATTCACTGATAAACCAGCCGACTACTTGGTCTAGGCCTGACCTTCTCTTTCCTGTACCAAAGTCACTTCTCTTTACCTGCATTAGTCGGGAGCTAGTCACGTGCCAGAAACCACACAGTCATTTAAACAGGGAAACTTTCAATATGGAGAATTATTTTCTGTAACCAGAGATGAACTATAAAGGATGTAAAGAGAACTCTAAGAAATACCCTCGCTGAAGGGACATATCCATGGAGGGAATGAACTTGGAAGGGAGGCCCCCCTCCTAGGCTGGGATTCAGACCCATCGAACAAGCAGTGGTTGCAGCATATAGGATGGAAGAGAAGTTCTCTAGGTTGCGTTGAGCCAGGGCTGGTCCACTGTTGCCAAGGTTGGTAGTCAGGGATATCTGGGATGGATAGGAAAGCTGGATGCCTGCTGCTGGGGGGCCAGTGAGTTGAGGTTGGGGGTCAGAAAACCCCAGGGACTAGCAAGCAGGAAACCTCTGCCAGCATGCATGGGACTCAAGGTTGGTAAATAATTAAGGAATCATGGCCAAGACTGGCAAGAAAAAACTCTCTACTCCTATAGGCGTCCTTACTGTAGCTTCCAGTCTGGGAAGCTTCCCTGTCAGGTGCCTGGGAGATTCATTAGTAAAGAATCTGCCCACGAGAGTACCACTGAAACTCAGTGGGAGGTTGTCCACAGTGAGAGGAAGGGGGGAAATAAGTGCCACTTGATGTCCTCCACGTGCCTTGTTGGTGGCTAAGCCATAGGAGCAAGAAGAAAAGAACCACAGCACATCAGGACTGGAAACCAGAGCCTCTTTGCAGTGCCTCTCCAGCGCCCAGAGCTTAGTGTCGTGTTAACTGCAAATGAGAAATGCTATCACAGAGCTGGCTTTGAGGGGAAATTTGGAGCTGAGAGGCAACAAATAGATAACATATATGAAAATTGCCAAACATACCTTTTTAAAACTTAGATTTCAAAATTGGATACTTCCTGTTACCTGCCTCCCATAGTTAAGGTTGATATACAGCCTTGTCTCAATTAGATTTAGCTGCTGCAACAAAAATATCAGACTGTGGTTTCAACAGCAGAAATTTATTTCTCACAGTTCTGGAGGCTGGGAAGTGTAAAATCAAGGTGTTGGCCAGTTTCATTCCTGGTGAGGACTCTCTGGGTTGCAGATGGATTTCTTTCTTGCTGTGTTCTTATATGGCAGAGAGCAGAGAGAGAGGATGCAGGCTCTCTCCTGCCTCTTCTTAGAGGACACCAGTCCTGTCATGGGGGCTCCACTCTCTTGACTATTGCTTTCTAAAGATCTCATTTTCAAACATCATCACTCTTGCGATTCGTTTTCAACATATGAATTTTAGGGGACACATTGATTTCATAGCAGGCTATATATTTTAACGTTTGGCATCTTTGTGAGAAAGTTGGACTCATGGCATACTTTAAAAAGGTTGGGACTTCTGATCTTGCATGTAGAAAGGAAAATACCTTTGCATTGTGGAAGACTGTAGGGAACACTGGGAAAATTTCATGATAATTACTTCCCTAAAAGTTTTGTACATTAGTAATTAAAAGTAAGAATATAACATGAAAAAGTTGCATGGAAGAAGATGATTAATCAGCCAAGCAGGATGATAAACTTAACGTCAATACAAGTAAGTATCAGAGGTGAAACAGCATGAGAGGTAATGAGATGAAGGGAGAAGACAAATCAAAACACTGATCCTGTATTATTTTTGTTTCTTGTTTTATGATCTAAGACAATGAACTCATGAGTTCATGTATACCTTTTTCTGGGATACAGTAAAGGACAGTCTTTGTCTCTGAAAGAGTTGAGGGGTGTTAGGAGAGACAAAGCAGGTACTTTTTTGGGGAGGGCAGTATTTAGGTTAAATAGGCAGTTAAGAGCAAGAGCACTGTGCGAGGGACTGTGAAGGGGTACAGGAGAGGCATAAATGTGGCTTTTGCTGATAGGGAGCTTCTGCTTTTTTTTTTTGAGATGGAGTTTCACTCTTTTTGCCCAGGCCGGAGTTCAATGGTGCGATCTCGGCTCACTGCAACCTCTGCCTCCCTGGTTCAAATGCTTCTCCCACCTCAGCCTCCCGAGTAGCTGGGACTACAGGCATGCGACACCACACCCAGCTAATTTTTGTATTTTTAGTAGAGACGGAGTTTTACCGTGTTAAATATAACTGACCATATAAGTAGATTTCAGATAAAACTCTAGGAACCCTGTGAAGGTAGTGATTATTATAGATCTGGTAGTGATGGAATGCTTTATATAGTGAAGAGTTTTGGAGCAGGGATTTGAAAAGATTTAAAGTAGACGTTGAGTGAGAAGGGAGGAAGACATTCTTAATAGGACAAATGGTATGAACAAATTAAAAGACGTTGAGCATGATATATGAGGCCAGTGACTAAATCTGTTTTATTCATTGCTGTATTTCCATGCTTAGTTCAGTGCCTGGTATGCAGTAGGCGCCCAGTAAGCATTTTGTGGATAAATGAGCTCTGTATGTCAACCAGTTTGCTAGCACTGATATTTGACAATAGTGAACATTGGGAAATATGAGAAAAAAGATATATTGATTGGGTTCAGGAGGGTGTGGAAAGCTTGTGATGACTTAGGCGTTTATCTGCTGTTGTGGATTTTTGACTGTGGGGCCATAGAGGAAGATGGTGTAGAAGAGGATTGGAGTGGAAGGAATGTAGGAGAACCTGCTCAGGGCAAGAGACTCCTACAGTGTCCTAGATTTTTATGTTGATGATTTTGACTGCTATGGAGTCTGCAGCTATGGAAAAGGGAAAGTGAATTAAGAGACACTTGAAGAAAGAACTGATGTGATGCAATATATAAAGAGTCCTAGGATATGAATCAAATCTTAATTTAAATTTGTAACCATAATAGCTCCTTGTACGGAGAGGGCAAGTCAGGGATTTTGAATGGAGTTGGAGGAAGCAGCTGGGAGGGAGGGAAAGGACTTTGATCCTTTCAAAAAACAGCGTATCCTGACTTTTATGATTAAGTTATCATTCACACCCTGAGATACATCTCATAGTCAAGTAAATACAGAACTTTGATGCTTCATGAGTTTTGTTTAAAAGTTAACCATACTTATTAATTATGACAGGATATATCTTGCTTTTCTACCTTGTTGTCTACTCTATTATACAGCCACAATATAAACCAAAGGCAATCATAAAAGTCAGAAGAGAGTCCTGAGCTTTTTGCTTCTGTGTAGCTCATTAGAGGAAGAAAACAAGCAGGTAAACTCACACTGAGTGCATGCAGTTGTAATCACCATTAGGGAATTGGCTGCTTTTCTGTTGAGTTCCTCTAGCAACTCCCTGTGGCCAAGGTCCTAAATAACTGTAATATATCAGGTATAGCTTTATGATTCTGAAGGCAGTTATAATGTGTTGTAAGATGTCATGGATTCTTTAATTCCTCTGTTTCTTCTATTATATCCAGAGTAAAATAAAGAAGCGATCCTGGGTTCTCCACGAGTGTTTGGAAAGAGTTCCTGAAAATCTGGATGCTGTGAAAGAACTGCTTCAGTATGGATTAAAAGGCACAGACCTGGAGGCTCTGTTAGCAGTAGGGAAGGGGGCAGATGATGGCAGGTTGGTTATAGAAAAATGTGGTCTCAAAGTAAAGGTGACTTTGTGAAAACTTTTGTACTAAGACATTGGACTGGGTAAACTTTTCTTTATTCTAGTTATTCTGTACTGAAGCAGTTGCCTCTTATCTGAAGTCACTGCTCATCAGGCATTTGGAACTTTTCAAAAAATATAAATTTGAGAGTATTTCTGAGAAGTAAATAATTAAAATGAGACTGACATTTCTTACCATTTTAAGACCGTAAGTAGAAGTGATTCAAATGGCAGACTCTGTGGACATTTTCTGCATAGGCTGCTTTACGTGGAGTGAATGTAACCCCACATATCTTCCTAGTTTTCATTTTCCTGATTTTTAAATTTCTATTTGTGATAATTACTGATGACTTTTGCCCATCTGTGGATATAATGAATGATCCCTTTGTTTACAATGGCAAAAGTTTTTTCAAATATTTCTGTTTTTGTGGAAATCAATAATTAGTTAAAATAGGAGAAAGCTTTTCACAACATGACATTTTTAAAAAAGAAAGAAAAAAATAAATAAATAAAAAATATAAAAATGATGAAAATATGTTTGTTTTTTTTAAACCTGCAGATTTACATTACCTGGTGAAACAGACATTGACAGTATCCCCTATGAAGAGCTTTCACCACCCGTTGAAGAGCCTGCCAAGAATAAAAAGGAAAAGGAATTCAAGAAGAGACAAGAACTACTTAAATTAGTGAACTTTTCAAAGTAAATGATTTGTTAGTGTTTGTTCGATAGTTTCTTTAAAATAGTCATTTCAGTGTGTTCCTTATTAGTAGTAATTAGTCGAAATTATTTTAGCAACTTAAATCAAATGCGCTTACTATTTTCTTACCCTTGTACTTTTCTGAACTGTTTCATGAGTTTTGGACTCAATGGAATAGTAAGCATTTTCACTATAACTCCTAAAGAAATAATTCTGTGTAAATATAAGTGGCCTAATATAGTTATTCAAAACAGGTTGACACTGGAACAAAAGGAACTTTGTCGTTGTAGACGGAAATTATTAACCTACTTAGATCGACTTGCAACATATGAGGTAAGGGATAGTTTTAATCAAACCAATTATGTTCATTTGATCTGTCATTGTAAATGCTATGGCTGCCCTAATGTCTGATATTCTTGGTCCTTAGAACTATTTTTCCGGGAAAAATTAGTTTCTTACACAAACATGTTCTCTTATGTACTAGTTTTGGTAAAAACTGGAGATTGTGAAAGCCAGAAGTTGTTTTGTTAGACTAGGGAATAGAAGTGCCTTAGCCATTTCAGTGCATTTGTGTTTTCTAGATTTATTATCTTTTTCATTTACTTTTATATTTTGATTTTAAGATAATGGCACGTAACTCTTTTCCATACCAGATTTCAGTGTACACTAGGTTTTAATAATCCTAAAGTGAATATTTCTTACACATTTTATTTTAATGTTTTTTTTTTTGAGATAGAATCTCACTCTGTTGCCCAGGCTGGAGTGCAGTGGTGCAATCTCAGCTCACTGCAATCTCCACCTCTGGGGTTCAAGCAATTCTTGTCCCTTAGCCTCCTGAGTAGCTGGAACTACAGGCACGTGCCACCACTTCCGGCTAATTTTTGTATTTTTGTAGAGACAGGGTTTTGCCATGTTGCCTAGTCTGGTCTTAAACTCCTGGACTCATGCAGTCCACCTGCCTTGACCTCCCAAAGTGCTAAGATTACAGTGTGTGCCACTACGCCCTGCCTATTTTAATTATTTGTTAGTGGGTTGATTTATTTGATTGACCTTTGATCTGAATTAGGGCTGAAGTTAGATATTTGAGCTTAAAAACAGTATACTTTATATTTGGGTCTTCAGGGACACAAATATAGATGTGCCCAGGATGGGCATTTCAGTAGCACTCTGTAGGTTTTTTAGATATTGTTAAAAGTATAAATGTAAGTGAACCACCTTTTAGTAAATATACATAGGTTCGATTGCTTTTTCACATGACTCTTGTAGCTGACGTTCTCCAGATTTGAAGATAAGTTTTTCATTGTTAAAGTTCACCTTCCCTTGGAGGTTACTTTCTTAGTGTGTGTTCTGCCTCCCTTTTGCGTGTATGCCTCTCGGCTCTTGGCGCTGGCACACAGTAGGCACTCTGTGTCACATGTAATAATGTGATGCTCATCCCAAGAACTTTTGACCATGCAGGCAAATCCAAAAACTTTGATTCCCCCACCCTACTAATATAATTGCAATGTTTTCAAACAAAATACTGAAAGAGGACTGTGGTTATTAAAAAACATTGGTTTTTGGGAGGCTGAGACAGGCAGATCACGAGGTCAGGAGTTCAAGACCAGCCTGGTCAAGATGGTGAAACCCCGTCTCTACTAAAAATACAAAAAGTATCTGGGCATGGTGGCAGGCACCTGTAATCCCAGCTAATTGGGAGGCTGAGGCAGAGAATCGCTTGGACCTGGGAGGTGGAGGTTGCAGTGAGTTGAGATCATGCTACTGCACTCCACCCTGGGTGACAGAGGAGACTCCATCTCAAAAAAAAAAAAAAAAAAAATAGGTAATGACTGTATCATTACCATTTATCATTGCAAACAAGTTACAAAATATTCTTAATAGTTTTATTTATAGATATAATTAGTTTGGCTGTTGGATGATCACATTACTTTAAAGCATGTCATGTTGATATACCTGAGGTCTGTGATATTTTGAGGTAATATATTTAAACCAGTTGAGGTAATATATTTCAATATTGCAGAAGTCTGTACAGATAACAGTTTATTATTTTTCTTAGCCTTAGTTTCTCTAATGATACATTATTTTAAAAAGTACCTAAAATGTTCAGTGTGACTATTCAGTTAATATTTTTCATTAGTTTTTAGTTTTTTAATTGCTGTTCCCTATATGACAGTAGTAAGCACATTTATTATTATATTGTAATAGTAACATTTAAAGTATTTGTTGAGTTTACTTTTTTTAGGGAATTCAGTGAAGTTCTTGAAAAGTAGGTGAATTTGATGAATTTCACTGTTAAAACTTAGTAATGAAAATATTCAGATATAAGAGCTAACTATTAGTAGTAGAGATAGGCATTGCATTTTAATCACAGGACATGGCTTATTTTAGTAATACTGTGATAAATGAATTCATTTAAATTTGACATGAGTGACTCCTAAATGCAAGATACTGCTAGAGGTGGAGAGATGAACTGGGAATGGTCTTCATGGAGCTCACATTGTATAGGCATTAAATGCTGATGAGAAAGGTATGGAAACTGATGAGGGAACATAACGAAGAAAAGTGTTAAATTATTCCTGGGAATTTCTGAGAAGACTCCACAGAGGAAGTAATATCTCAGCTAGTCTTTCATAAAAGGAAGGCAGATTTCAGGGGCTAGGGAGTATGATAAGGAGGACATTAGAATGGTGTCTTGATTGCTGCTGTGTCTTGAGCTCTGAATGACCCCTGGCTCATTGAAGAGTTCAGTAAATATTTGTTGCAAGAATCAATAGGTAAGAGAATACTCTTAAAAAATGCCAACACTTTTTTTTGAGGACTTAACTATTTGTCAGTCATTGTCTCGTGAGATAGGCACTATCATCTTCTCAATTTTATGGGTATGAAAACTGAGGCTTAGAGAAGGTAAGTAATTTGTCTAAATAAATAGGAACCAAGGACTTGTAACAGGTCTCTCTGTGAGTAGCCCATGCTGATAATCAGTGAGCCATGAAAGGCCCAGTGGCATGAAGACAAGTGTCATTCTCTTCAGTAAGTAAACTAGTCAGGGTAGCATGAACACAGGATGGGGAGCGTGAGGGGTGGCACAGAATAAAGGTGGGAAGTGTGGTTAGAGTAGTTTGTGGTCATGTTTGGAAAGGTCTCCTGCCATGTAAATAGTTGAATTTTTGTCAGAGGTTGGGAATTAGGAAAGAACAAAAAGCAGAAGAGAGGAGACCATGGCTGTGGGCAGATCTTTCAAGAAGTTTTACTGTGAAGAGGGGCAGAGAAGATGGTGATATCTAGAATAGAAGGAAGAGGTATTGTTTTTATATTAATGGGAATGGACTAGTAGAGGAGTGAGGAAGAATTTATGAAACAGTGGAAAGAGGAGATACTTTCATGATTATGGAAGTGGAGAAGAAATGGGATCCAGAGCAAGGGTAGGATTTTGAGGCTTTTTAGGAGCAGAGAGATATGTGTCTTTCTGCTGTAACTGGAAGGAAAGAAAATCTTATTATAGATGCAGGTAGGTTTGTAGTTTTGGTGGGTTGGAAAAATGAGAGATTTCTCATCTGAGAGTGTCTCAAAAAAAAAAAAAAAAAAAAAGGCAAGGTTTTCAGCCGAAAATAGGGCTGAGTAATAGGGTGTTGGAAGTCTGGAAAGAATGAGAGTTGTGGAAAAGTTCTTAACAGAGACTAGGAAATAAAAGCTCCTAGTGGTAGCATTGAGGAATAGGACTAATTATTTGAATTTTGTTGTCTTGAGTTTATCAATCTTTTAGCTTTTTATTACAAAAAATTTCAGTCATTCGTAGAAGTGTAGAGAAGAGTATATGTGCCCATTGTGATGAGCCCCGTGTGCCCATTGCTGAGCACTATTTTCAGCATTCACCAGTTGTGTGTCTTTTGTTTTCCACTTTTCTACTCTTGCTTTCTCTTTTTCACTAGATATTTTAAAGCACAGCCCATATATCTTATCATTTCACCCATAAATATTTAGGTATGTATGTATAAGAAGGACTTAAAAAATATAACCACAATGATATAATTATATAACAAAATTAATAGTAATTTCCTAATAAGATCTGATACTAACTTCATCTTCAGATTTTCCTGATGCCTTTTTTTTGGTTTTGTTTTGTTTTGCCTTTGGTTCATTTGAATGAGGATCCAAGCAAGCTTGAGGTCTTGAAATTAAAATGGGAACTGTCAGCGTGGTTTTGTAACATGTTTTCAGTGACTTCATAGCTTGTGCTCAGGGGTCATAGCTAGTTTTGACTGGTTGGGGATGATCTGCTGGATGAATGTGATAACGGGAAAGAGGCTAGGGATTAAGAAGCCCTTTTCCAGCCATGGACCAGGCACTTTAAGCTGATAGAAGGAGTGAGAGACTTTGAGGGGAAATGGAAAGTGAACAGACAAGTAGGGTCAGTGGATTGGATGCCTCCGTGAGATTGAGGAATAGTTGAAATGCCACTTAGTATGTGAGTGAGTAGATTAGGAGTGGTGGTCACAGAGTTGGGGCAAGACATTGAGATGTTTCATACAGTGTCTTTTGATGATGTTAGGTCCAGGGTTTGGTGACAGGATGCGTAACTGAGATGAAATAAAGGAAATAATTGTCATGCCTGAGGAGTCAAGGAACTGAGAACTTTTTTTGTGAAACAGGGTCTTGCTCTGCTGCTCTGGCTGTAGTGTATTGGCACAATGATAGCTTACTGTTCTCTTGACTTTCTGGGCTCAAGTTGTCCTCTCATCTCAGTCTCCCAAGCAGCTGGTGTTACAGGTACATGGTGCCATGGCTGGCTAATTTTTTTTTTTTTTTTTTTTGAGGAGGTGAGTTCTTACCATGTTGCCCAAGCTGTTCTCAAACTCTTGGGTTCAAGCAATTCTTCCACTTCAGCCTGCCAAAGTGTTGGGATTACAGGCATGAGTACCTGGCTAGAACATTTGTGAAATAATTTTCTACTTTTGGTTAAAAGTATGCATTAAATTCTTTTTCCTTTACTTCTCTGACTGTTCCTCCATCTACTTTTTAGATACAGATTCCCTTTTCCTTGTTCATCCTTTAAATAATGTTATTCCTCAAGGCTCTTTCATACTCATTCTATTTAATCTCCCTTTGAATAGTACTTATCTCTGTATTAGTAACTCTATGCCATATATCTCTAACTCACTTGTTAGTCCAGAACTCCTGACTGTGTATTCACCTGCTCATTGTGGAGCTCCTTTTAGACATGCTGTAGTTGCCAGCTTAACCCATCTACAAGTGAACTTTTCAACTCTCCATCTTCCCTCTCTCCCTCCCTCACCTCCTCCACATCTCCTCCTTCTTCTCTTTCCTATCTCAGTAAATTAATTCAGTCAACAAATATTTATTGGCTATTTATAAATATGGACAAAAGAATAATGACAGCGGTATGCTAGGAATCTGGGATTCAGTATTAAACATGGCGGACATGAGCCCTAAGTCATACATTGTAGTGGGGAGACCTGCACTTGGAATTCCGTGGCTTATTCTCTTTTGTCTCTTGTCACCCATATTTAAAAGCCTTTTCATTAAATCACTGTTTCTCCTTAGGAAATCCTCGGAGTACCTCATGCATCCGAACACAGATATGATGCTGAATTCTTTAAGAAATTCAGAAATCAAAATATTGTTCTCTCAGCAAGAACTTATGCTCAGGTAATTTGCTTTTTGTAAATAAAATAATTATGGTTATTAACACTAAATCTTTGAGCTGTGCAGTTAATGTTATTGTGTGCATATATTACATTTTCTTTTTTGTAATATTAATAAATGTAGAGAAAATTTTAATTTAATATCCATCGTTCTGAGTTTTAAAGATAATTTTCATAGCCGTAGATTGAGAAACATGATACAGGCTAGGAAAAAACAGGGTTATTTCAAAGTGCTTCGTATCAGAACTGCATGAAAAAGTTAAAAGTTTTTGAATGTTGTCATATCAGGTGACTCCTTTATTTCTTAGGTTTACATCAGAAACTTACTCCTTGCCTTTTATACAGGAAAGTAATGTACAAGCCCTAGAAATTCTGTTTACTTACCATGGTTCCGACCTGCTTCCTCATCGCCTTGCAATTCTCTCCAACTTTCCAGAGACCACTTCTCCACATGAATATTCTGTTTTGCTGCCCGAAGCCTGGTATGTGACTATGTTAATGGAATTTTACCTTCTTTTTATATAATGATAATTTTTTTTGTCATGCTGAACACCTTAAAATTAAAAAAATAATTTTAATGTAACATATTTAAACTTTTTTCTGTTAAAAAATAAAGTTATTGTAAATGATCCGGAAGCCAAAATGTTTCTAGCATAACAAGATTACCTTAAGTTAATAAGTACAAATTTTTTCTTTTTTTGAAACCCTCTTGATATTACTTCAGTGTATTCAGTATGTACTGTTTTCTGGTTAAGAACAGTTTTTAGGATAATGTATGTCTGAGTTAGTTGTATCTTTTAGAAGTTGAAGTGTGTTTTTGACAGCATTAGGTGGTAAGTGTGGAGACCCAGGAATATTGCATCCTTCTTTGCTCAGCCACCCTTTCTTCATAGGAAATTCCACAGGCACAAAGGCAATGAGAAATCAAAATATTGCATTACCTCTAGACTAATGCTCCTACTCTCAATTCAAGGTGATTTGATAATTGGGTTGCAGTATGTGATATACTGTCAAAGCCTGTGCGGAACCATTAAGTCCCTGTATTACCACCTGCTAGTCTTCCAGAGGCCAGAACATCTGTTCTTGAGAATAAAGGAGAGGGAATACATTTGTCTCACCGCATAGCTCAAGAACTGGTAGGCCGTTTGCCCCAGGCCTGAATGGCACCTGGGAGAAAAGAGGAGGCAGAGCATACCTTGTTAGGTCAGTTACCCAATAGAGGCAGAAGACAAAAGAGTAAGATGACACATCCATTTGTGTGAACTTTTACCTACAGTGAGCTAGCCCACTAATAAATGTGGCTCAGTGATTAACTGCATGATTTATCTTTTCTACATTTGAGTTACTGATCTTTAAAATGGGTTGACAGCCCCTGTCTTGCTTACTCACTTTGCATCTCATATCTGCTTGTTAACTGTAGGACACTGTAAGGGGTTAATTCTGACTGAAACCATTTTTACTAATTTCAGCTACTGGAAACTTACAATGCTAAGAGATGTTACTCAAATTGGGGATCATTTGGCTTTCTCATTCCTCCCTTGCTTTCTCCACTCAATATCCAGTTCTACGCATGGGTATTAATGATGATGGTCTATGTGTATAGAGTAATTACTATGTATTTGGCACGTATTTCTTCTGGTCTTCAAATTATTTTTGTATTATCCCGTTTTTACAGAAAGCTGAGATTTACAGAGATTTAGTAGCATGATGAAATCTATATATGTGTAGCTAGAATCTGAACCTATCTTTACTTAAAGTTGCAGGTCAGTAAGTACTAAGAATATATTATAAACTTCTTATTTTACATTAGTGTTAGTCTTCAAAAAGTTACTCTTTGTTCTGATAAAACTGAAGAAAAAGAAAAAGCTCAGGATACTTTTATTTTCAAATAAGTTTAGATTGGTATGGTGAGTGAAAATATCAATGAAATTTTATAAATATATTTTATGCAAGTTTTCAGAATATGATTATATTTATTGTTCTCTATCTCTTTGCAAAATGAATCTAATTTCAATGGAAATGACCTTTCCTACTGTAAATTGTTAGTATAAAAAAGGGCTACTGTTTCTTAACGTTTTTTTTTAAAGGCGGTTTCTCCTTAGATTTGGATACATTTGTCTAGGCCATCCCACCCTGAAGGGGCCAGATCTCCTCAGATTTGGATGCATTTATTGTCAGTGTATTCTGATGATTGCTTAGATAAGCATTTGATTTTAACCTGAAATTTGAAGGTTAGTTTGCAAAATAGTTGCACAATACCCAGTGGGGCACTATCTTTGAATGCTCTGTGGTTCTTTATGGGGCCTGCCACAAGAACTGATTTAAATCGTAATCATTAATTTAGTTATACCCTATTGCAGGAGAGTGTGCTTGAAAGAGTATAATGTTATTTTGAATCATTGTTTTGGAATATATTGTTTAGACAAACTTTGAAGAGACTCTGATTTCTTATGAGTTCTTAAATTATGCTCATTTTTAAACACATTCAGAAAAAATAGTTTTTTTTTTTAATTAACCTTTGTTCTCAAGAAAGTCTTTCACACTATTTTTTTTTTCTGTAGTTGTAAATAGTGAGAATAAATAATAGGTTACAATAACGTCTCTGTCCTTTCATAATTTAGTTTTGTATTAGACTGTTTGTGTTGGCACAAAGAAATACCTGAGACTGGGTAATTTATAAAGAATAAAAGTTTAATTGGCTCACAGTTGGGCAGGCTGTACAAGAAGCATAGTGCTGGCATCTGCTTCTGGTGAGGGCCTCAGGAAGTTTACAGTCATGGTGGAAGGGGAAGGGGGAGCAGGCACTCTCACATGGCTAGAGGGAAGCAAGAGAGAGAAGGGGGACGTCCCAGACTCTTAAACAGCCGGAACTAACTGAGTGAGAACTCACTAATCACCAGGGGATGGTGCTGAACCATGAATGAGGGATCTGCCCTCAGGATCCAGTCACCTCCCACCAAACCCCACCTCCAGCATTGAGAATCACATTTCAATGTGAGATTTGGAGGGAACAAGCTTTGAAACCATATCGTGGTTACTGCAAAGCAAAACCACAGTTGTGCTTCCAGCATAACCTCTTCTATGAGGATTTCTGTAAGTTACTCGCTTCCTTATACTGTCATAATTCTTTCTTGTTTTCATAGTGCAACACTTTCTACATTGTTTTAGTCATATTTACTTCTGCCTTTCTTTCTCATTTCCTTCTTTCATAAATATCAGACTAACTCTTAAAGACAGAGACCATCTCTTCCTTATGTTCGGATCCAAGTTCGGGTGGTGCTTGTGTAGTGAGTATGCTGAAAATGTTTGCTGGCTGCATAAATTGGGTCCTCTTGTGCCATTTAAAAACGAGATTATGCAGTATCCTGCCCAGAATGCAGCTGGACTTTCACTTGTTAAGCTGGGAGAAGCCCAGGCTTGTGTTTACCCAGGCTCCTGAAGGTTCAACTGCTGTTTGAACCCATCGTTAAGGATGGAACTCTTTTATTCTAATTGAAGGTTTACCCTAAATGACAAGTAGAGCAAGAAGATACACTTACAGAAAATATTTCCGTCTGGGCACGGTGGTTAATGCCTGTAATCCCAGCACTTTGGGAGGCCGAGGTGGGCGGATCACTTGAGGTTGGGAGTTTGAGACCAGACTGACCAACATGGAGAAACCCTATCTCTACTAAAAATACAAAATTAGCTGTGCATGGTGGCGTATGTGTGTAATCTCAGCTACTGAGATTACACAGCCTCTCAGGAGGCTGAGGCAGGAGAATCACTTGAACTCAGGAGGCAGATGTTGCAGTGAGCAGGGATCGCGCCATTGCACTCCAGCATGGGCAACAAGAGCGAAACTCCGTTTAAAAAAAAAAAAAAGAAATTCTTTCCTCTGTGAGGATTCTTTGAATACTTGGTGTTCATTTTCAAATCACATGGAAGCAGTAGTTCAGATGAGCAGTGTCCTATTTATTCGCACCTGAGTGCTTTCCCCAGTTTCCACTCACCGTTTGCCAGGCACCTCAGACGTGCCTGGAGCTGTGGGAGGGATTGAGGATGAGTAAAGCACAGCTCCTCTTCAGCAGGAGTGATCAGGGATGCTTCACAAACCAGTAGCACTTCCTGTTACAGCATCATGCTTTCAAACTGAAGAAGAAAGAAGAGTTACACATATCCTAAATAAGTAATTGCTGCTCATTCTGCCTTTTTCCCCTCCTCAGCAGCAATGCTGAAAACTAATCAAATGACCTTGACATTCCTGACTGCCTTGGAAGGCTGTTAACTTTCCATGTGTGTGCCTTATTTTTCTATGAGAGTATGCATTGCTCAGTGGCTCAGCCTGTTTCATTCTGCTCTTTTCTTTGACTCTTCCACTTATATTTTGCAAGTAATAATGACTTTTTAATAATCTGTTGAATTGATTTCAAGTCAATTAGTGACTTGAATTGAAACAAGTCACTAGACTCTTAAGTGTATGGCTCCCCAAATGCCTGTCTCGCTGTGCAGTCTTCAGCTAGCTGTTAGGAGGATTGCAGAGAAGCCCTGTTGTCTCCACTCCTGCCACACAGGCTTCTGGCTGTTCCTTGACCTTGCCAAGCCTGCTCCTGCCCTGGGTCTTTTAAATTTATTATGCCTTGGTGTGCCCTTCTCCCATGTCATCCTGTGACGGGGTCTCTTACTTCATTCAGAATCTCTACTCAACGTACCCCTTCAAAAAGGTCTTCCCTGACCACATTTTTCATATAAGCTTCACTTTGCCCCCCACTTATGCCCTTTTTGCCTATACTGTTTCTCTGCATGGCACTTACTTCTAATATGTTACATGGTTATTTGTCTTCTCTATTTTATCTGATCTTCCTTGGCCTTCCTATTTAAAAGTCTACTCTCATTTTAAATCTTCCTTCTCTGCTTTATTTTCTTCCTAGCATTTATTAGATAGTAATCTAATTAATTTGTGTTTTACTTGTTTACTGTCTGTTTCCTCTTCTGAAATATCAGCTCCAATGGACAGAGATTTTGTGTGTTTTGTTTCTATCCTTATCTCCTGCAAGTAGAATATTGCTTGGAATGTTGTACGCATTCATTAAATACTTGTTGAATGAATAAATAAATGAATGAGTGAACGTAAAATCCATAAGGAAGGACTTTGCATCCTGCTCACAAATGTAGCTGCAGTACTAAGAACAGTGCCTAGTAAAAAGCAGTAGCTCAGGAAGTATTTTTTGAATGAATGAGTGACTTAGGAACCACAATTAGGTACACAGAAGGGTAGGTAGAACTTGAGATTTTAGAGTTCAAGTTGTATAAAATTTTGCAGAGCAATGATAAGTTATGCCAAGTTGACCTATTGCCTGCCCTGTTTTGAGATCCCCCTGGCAGAACTTTTGCCTTGGTATTTCACCAACATTTGATTAACTAATTTCTATTCAAACAAATTTTATGATTATGAAAGCCGGGAAGCTTCTAAATTATGTGCTATTTTTGTGTTTTATATTGTCAGTCTTAAATCATCATGTGTATTTGACATTGATGAAATGTGACCAAGTTTTGTAAAGCTTTGCAATTACGTTTGCTGTTGTAGGTGATACATCTTTTTGTAGTCACCTATTCTGAGTTTGTAACTGTTATAAAATGTTTACATTTTATATTCTGTTGTCTGTTTTAAAGTCCAAAGGTGACATTTCTTACAATCTTTCTTAGCTTCCACAACTTGAGATTACAGAGATTTTCTGTTAAAAGAAACATTTTGGCAATGGGGCATTTTTTGGTGCCTGTAGCATATTTCAGAAAGATTATTTAGATTTTTCAGTTTTGCCCTTTTTCTATTTAAAAATATTCCAGAGTGTTGAATACGATTTGGTTAAAAAGATTGCATTTTGAACAGTTGTATGTTGAAATAGTGTAGCATAGGAGGAAGAGCATTGACTATCTAGTTGCCTAGATTTGTGATTTTGGGTTTCTTAACTGCACTGTAGTCTTGTCACTTGTAAAATGGATATGCCCATAGCACTTACTTCATAGTGTTGTGAGAATGATTAATGAGTTAATGTATATCAACTACTAAGGACAGTGCTTGGTGCCAAGTAAGTGTTAATTTAGTGTTAGCAATTATTATTAATACAGAATCCCATGCTGAAGCTTTGGCCTTATATGCTTGTGTACTTCATAGACTTATTGCTTTAAACTTCTGACTGGAATATGTATACAGAAAAGTTGCAAAGGTAATACAGGTAATTGTTACATAGTATTCACCTAGGATTTCTTTGTTTTCTTCTTACATAACCATAGCACATTTGTCAAAATTAGAAATTGGCACTGGAATAGTCTGTTCTGCTACAATGTGACACATGAATTCCTAAAAGTCACCGAATTATACATGATTATTTAGTGAAAACCACAGGGCATATGAGAAAAAGGGGATGAATGGTGTAGTACTCAAGAACTTTGCTCACTGTAACATAGCTACGAACCTAAGAAAAATTGTAGCATAGGCTGGGCTTGGTGGCTCATGCCTGTAAGCGCAGCACTTTGGGAGGCCAAGGAGGGCAGATCACCTGAGGTTAGGGGTTCAAGACCAGCATGGCCAACATGATGAAACCCCATCTCTACTAAAAATACAAAAATTAGCTGGGTGTGGTGGCACATGCCTGTGGTCCCAGCTATTCAGGAGGCTGAGGCAGGTGAATCGCTTGAACCTGGGAGGCAGAGGTTGCACTGTGTCTAGATCGCGCCATTGCACTCCAGCCTGGTGACAGAATGCGACTCTGTTTCAAAAAACAAAAACAAAAACAAAAACACACACACACCCACATACACAATTGCAGCATAGTTTTACATGTATTGAATGGTTAAGAAATACTTACATGCTAAAATATGGCCCTTTACCTTGAAAACTATTTGAAAAAGCCCTTGCTTATGAAAGTGGGTGTCAGAAGAGTTGCAGTTTGTGAGTTATTGGGAAGTGAAAGGAGGGTGATCAGAAATTTGACGGAGAGTTATAACAGCTGTGGATGGGAGTTGCTCCTCACGCACTTGGTGAACTGAAGTAGCTGGTAGATGTTTGAGGAATATACGTGCACATGGAATCCAGCATGGCTTGGTTCAGCAGGGCGCAGTTTTCCATGTTCACCTAATGCTTCTGAAGAATGAAATTGTGCATCAGCAAATGAGAAATTTGTGTTACACTTAAGTTGTTTCCGAATATATCCATTCACTGGAACAAATTTGCATTTTAAAATATTGTAGCAGAACTGACTGTACTGTGAGCTAACTACAGATTTATTTGGATTCAACCAGTGTTTTTTTTTTTAATGAATATATATTTTTTACGGTTTGAGGATACAGTCCAGAATACCACATTGAATGTAGACTTCATTTATTTTTAATACCTGGAAATAAACTCCATTTTTCCATATCTGTTCATTAAGAAATTCTTTGACAATCATGTGTTTATTGAACAGTGAGAATTGATACTCGTTTTTATTCCTAGATTATCTCCAGAATCAATAAGAAAATATTGAATTCTAGTTAGTGTATTTTGAGATACTGCAGTATTTAAAATATTTTATAGTATAAGTGGAAAAACTCTCAGTTCATGGAAACTGTTGATTCTTCCTGCCCTCTTAGAAAAGCTGTTACTAGGACGGGCACAGTGGCTCACACCTGTAATCCCAGCACTTTGAGAGGCCGAGGTGGGCACATCATGAGGTCAAGAGACCGAGACCCTCCTGGCCAACTTGGTGAAACCCTGTTTCTACTAAAAATACAAAAATTAGCTGGGCATGGTGACATGCACCTATAGTCCCAGCTGCTGGGGAGGCTAAGGCAGAAGAATCTCTTGAACCCAGGAGGCAGAGATTGCAGGGAGCCGAGATCACGCCACTGCACTTCAGCCTGGCAACACAGCAAGACTCTGTCTCAAACAAATAAAAAGCAAAACTGTTACTATAGTAACTTGGAAGTTTGCTTGCTTGTAAATATCTAAGTTTAGTTGGATTATTTGATGATTGAAAGTTTGACTATGAAAAGCTTGCTGTAACATGCAGATGGACTGTAATTGAGTGAACTACGAAAATATGTTTTCGGTGTTGCCATCTTTCTTTCTGAATTTGCTTGCAGGTATTATCTGTTGTCTTCTAATTATTCTTGACCTTTGGTTTCACAGTAATTTTGTGGCTTATCAGTAAGGCTAAACATAAAGAATGACTGAGTGAACAATTTTAGGTCGCCAGTGGTTTAGATCGCACAGGATGCCAACTTAATCTTATGGCAGTATATACCTAGTCCCCATCTTCAGAAACTGCTGTTTCCTAGAGCACAGAAAGGAGTCACCTGCCTTCCTGTCTTCATTTAGAACAGTGTTTGCAAAACAATATGATAAATCGTGTGACAACCCTGTTGGCAGCAGCATTCTTCCCTAGGAGCTCTTTGTGCTCTACGTGCTTTAACTGATGGCTTTGGTACTTTATACTCTTGCTAACCCTGGCTTATTCCTGCTTTCCTTAGGCCTTGTTCCTTTTGTGCTTCCTGCCCCACTTGATGGTGCAACAGGAAATTCAGGGTCCCCAGGAGTTTTCCCATTATCATTTTTCACTGGGGAGTGTCATAGGGTAAAGAAGTCTGTCATTCTTTTCTTCCTCCTGATGAGTCCTTGTCACTTACCCATACTGTGGAGGCCTTCTGGTGACCAATTTGGAGGGTATTTTTCTGTTTGCAGAGGTTGTAGTATCCTGTGACAATTTTTTTTTTAATAAAAGGACTAACCCATATCTCCTAATAAAGTGCTATGAATATAGTACATACACGCAATGATGGTTAATGACTGTTGAATGAATAAATGATTGTTATGTGAGCAGATTTAGAAAGTACAAGATAGTGTGACAACGTAAGTAAGATACAGCAGAAGCATTCTCTTGAAACCGCATTTGGAAAGGAAACCTGTTGTTGACTCTGTCAGACTGTAAGCATGGAGATATTCTAGTTGTGTTCTTCTACAGTCCTATTCAGAGTGAATACATTTTTGTGCATTCACACATCACACTTTTAGCGTTATAACTTGTTGACTCTGTCGAGCATAGGGACCATTAGGACCTTTTGGCCATGATACACTCTAAATTTTATCTTAAAAAAATATTAAATTGTAAAATACATGTAATGTAAAATTTACCATCTTAACTATTTTTAAGTGTACAGTTCAACATTGTTAAGTACATTCACATTGCAATGCAGCCAATCTCTAGAACTCTTTTTATCTTGCAAAACTGAAACTCTGTACCTATTAAACAATTCTGTATCCTCCCACCTAGCCCTTGGCAGCCACCATTCTGCTTTGTATATCGATGAATCTGACTTCTCTAGGTATGCCATGTAAGTGGAAATACAGTACTTGTCATTTATTAACTTTTTTTTTTTTTTCACTGAGTGTAATGTTTTCAAGGTATGATACATTTCTGGTGAAATTAATATTAAGATTAAGTAAGATTTAGAGTTGTCTCTATCTGTGGGTCATGTTTCTGTTTATGCTGCAAAACTGTTTCTTAAATAAAGGATGCAGATAAACCCTAGTTTGAGATGGAGATTAAGTCACCATTTCGCCTGAATCCTTTTGAAGAACCTCTTCTTCATCTTTTGGTGATAAAGAGAGTATCCAACCTGGAGGGAACTTTGAATATGTCTTATGATCCCTTATTTTACAACTCGTGAATTTGAATAGGCAAACATGGAGACTTATTGTGTTATTACAACAGCATACAACTTATGATATGAAAACAAACATCAATATTAATATTATTAAATTTTCCTGTAAAAAAATTTGATTTAGGTCAAATTGACTTACTTTATAATTTAAATCATTAATAAGAAATTGACCTTTAAAAAGATCAGAGGATATTATTCCAGTTCTTCACAAATGAAAGGTAGATAGAAGTCTACTTTTTACTATACTGTAAGCCTTAAATTGATGATACTTTGATAATTACATTAGTTTGTGATTTTTTTCCAGAAATGAAATCATTTGAACCGCCTTTTTTGTTGACATTAAAATGGACTCTGGGCAGCTTTCAATTTGGAATGTAAATTGGCGGGATGCAGTGGCTCATGTCTATAATCCCAGCACTTTGGGAGGCCAAGGCAGGAGGATAGCTTGGGGCTGTGATTTGAGACTAGCTGGGCAATAGCCAAACGCTGTCTCTACAGAAAATAAAAATAATTAGTTGGGCATGGTGGCACGCTTCTTGTAGTCCCAGCTACTCGGGAGCCTGAGGCGAGATAATCACTGAGCTCTGGAGTTTAAGGTTACAGTAAGCTATGACCACAACACTGTGCTCCAGTCTGGGCAACAGAGCAAGACTCTGTCTCTAAAAAAACAATAAAGAAAGAAAAGAAGGTAAATTATCTTTTTCTTCCAGACAGTCCCAGAATCTACAGAAACTATACCATTGGTATAGTGTCATAGTTTTATGGCTATTCCAGAAGGTTGTCTTCTTTAAGAAGAATATTAATGTTTCTTGCAAAGCAGCTATTGGTTTTTAAATTTTAACCTTCTTTTGAGTTAAATTTATAATTAATCATGAGTACATGTAAACACATTTAAAAATGAAAGCATCAGAAATGAACCTGATGATGAAAAAAAGAAAAATAAGACATTTCTAAATCGCTTTATATTGTTTCACTTTCATTGAAAGAATAGTTTAACGAAAATGTATGAGTCATGTAAATTTTATATTATTTCAGAAAGAATTTAGGGAATACTCATGTTCCATAGAAAGGAATTATATTTGATTCAGTAAATAGATATGATGTGAATCAGATGTGGCACCTGTCTGCAGAAAAATGTGTAATCTAGTGGGGAAGATCTGACAGGTTAGATATGGATACAACTAACTTAAACTGTGTTAGATGAGGAGCGTAGATAGGTTTAGAGACGGGAGAGATGCAACTTTCTGTTGCATAGGAGGCAAATCAGGGAAGCCTTTTTGGAAAAGATAAGATTTGGATCTAGGCCTTGAAAGTTGAGCTTGTTTTTGATGTTGGGAAATTTGAGTAGGAAAGAGGAGTCTGAATGTATATTTAATCCAAAGTTTTTCACTTACTGAGTCTTTGTCTGTGTCATATTGCTTATTCACAGAGTATAAAACATATTCCCAATTAATTTGTTAGGTGAAAATTAATTAGTGTAGCATATCCAGTAAACAAAGATAAATCTCTTTTTATTTATTCTTTTGTATAGCCTAGTCCTGTTATTTCTTTTTTCACTCCCTGAAATTTAAAAGTAAGTAATTTTCATTTGGTATTCTAGTTCTACCCTAATTTTGTTGTGGTAATAAAATATCACCTAAACTGTAGGCTAGATGATGAAATATTTATGGAAAGATTAGGGCATTGCATTTACTTTTTTGATTCTCCAGGGAAACATAAAGGTGTTTCGAATTTTCCCTTTAACATTGAAAACCTGATTAGTTACCTAATCAAAATTCAGTTTCCATATGTGCAGTTTATTTCTGAGCTGCTGTGAGGAAAGAACAATAAAGTGGCTTTGTATTTCGGGCGTGGAGTAGGTATTTGGCCTTCTGAGGTGACTGTCCGCAGAGAGGAGTACACAGTGTACTTAACAGAGTGGGATACGCTAGCAGCTTCTGAATGGACTGACCTTGTGTTTGTATCAGCTAAGAAAGGCCTAACAGCCTCCGTTGGCTGGGAATAGGGTCAGGATCCGGCGGTAGGGGTAATTGGTTTGCATGTCTCCTGGCACTATGGGCACTTCAGATCTTGATAGAATGAGTTTTTATCTTCCTATTTAAAGAAAAAAAAATGGGTTTAGGGTTAGTTCTCTGTTCCTTTGCAACAGAAACCTTCATTTCTTTAGGACTTCCCAGAGTACAAGACACGCAACAAATACCAACGTCAACATACTTCCAAGGCCCAAAAAAGCTACCCTGAAATACTGACTTCCACCTCCTTAATCAGATAATTAATTAATCTATTTCCTCTTTAATTCAATAAACATCTCATGATTGAGTATGGATCATTTGCTTTGAAGTTAACAAACCAATTTTATGTTTCACATATAGTTCACACAGCACGTTCACAAGATAAGCAGAAATGGATTATTTTGCCATTAGGGCAAAAAACTTGAGAGGCATTAGTGAAAGTGGTTCTGTTTTAGGGAATTATTTTAATAATTTTAATTGCATTATTGTTTTAGTGTGACTATAACTATTTTCCAGTGTTTTTAATGTAACAGTATAATTTAGTTCCCATTTTTATTTGAAATTAAGAAACCTTTGAGTCTTTTTTTTTTTTAGCTAACGTGTCCTAAAAAGAAAGATGCTGTTACTAGGTGCAGATACCAAATGACACCCTTTTCATGGAGTTTTCTTTCATTATTTATTTTCTTGCAAACTCTAAAAACCTTGACCAATAATTTCAGAATGTGTGATTCTTACATAGATTGTAACATCTTCCGAATGGTTGAATTGCCCGAGGGAAATAGTCCCTAATTCTTTTTGGTCACACATTTCATTAGTATATAAAACTTGTCTGTAACAGCCGTGAGTCTTTATCACACTGTATTTACTTAACATATAAATAAACCCATGAGACACTTTTTCTAACTTCTGTTATAGACAAGCCTGTTTAAGCATTGCATTTATAATAAGAAAAGTTCTATTAAGAATCAAAATCATATTTTGCCCTCTGTGTGTGCCTATTTCATTTAATCCTAAAAGTTTAGATGCCATGTAAATGAAACTATGAAAAAAAATCCATGACATATATGAATGTTGGGACCACATGGCATGTTGTTGACATACTTAATATGAAGGAGGAGTAGTGTAGTATACTGGAAAGTGTGTTGCATTCCATCAGAAACATGGACATACATCTTGGTGTGAATACATGCTAGCTGTGCTATTTTTGGAAAGTCACTTGGCTTCAGTTTCTTGAAGTGTGAAATGGGGAGATTGTAGAGGTATTTATGATTAACCCAAGAGATACATCATTTAGCACAGCTGTTAGCGTGTAAGTGCTGGTCATTAGACAGTAATGGTGGTGATAATAGCGGATGGGTTATAGGAGTAGCAGCAGCAGTTTTTTCTGTAGATGTTGATAGGTATATAGATTATATTACAGGCATCTTTTAATTTTAGATGTGCTAAAAAAGGCTTGCAAAAGGCTGAAGATGAATTAACAAAATAGAAAATTATAACAGGAAATTGCTGTGGTTTGATTGATGATGCCCTGTCCAAAGTTCACGTTGAAGCTTTATCCTTAATGCGACAGTATCAAGTGGTGTGGCCTTTGGGAGGCCAAGTCCTCATGATGGGATCAGCACCCTTAGAAAGGGCTGGAGAGAGAAGGGAGTGCTCTCTTGCCATTTTGTTTCTTTCACTATGTGAGGACACAGCACAGCCTTTGTCTGCTCTGGGGGGGTCACAGCAACATGATACTATCTTGGAAATAGAGACTGGGCCCTCCAGACACCAAACCTGACGGTGCCTTGATTTTGGATTTCCTAGCTTCTGGAACTGTGAGACATACATTTCTGTTCTTTACAAATTACCCAGTCTTAGATATTTTGTTTAGCAGCATAAATGTACTAAGACGGGAATATTTCTTCTTGATAACACTGATGCTTTGATTTGTTATCTGAGACAGTGCCCCTTTCCTGGTGTGAGGTATCTGAGCTTTCAAATTACTAATAAAAAAATTGCTTAGTGAGCATTGCATCAAATGAAGTTGAGGTTTTAAATTTCACTTTTAATTGACTTATGGCTACAGGAAAATGAACAAATCATAAATGTACAACTTGATGAATTTTCACAAAGTGAACAAGATTAAGAAGGCGAATATTCCCAGCATCACTAGTGCTCTCTCCTTTCACCCTCTTCTAGCTACCTTTCTCCGGAGAACCACCATCCTGACTCCTAACACAGCACGTTAGCTTTTTCTCTTAATCAAGTGGAGTGGTTCAAGAGAACTATTTTATCTAAACTGGGAAAACATAAAAAACGATTTTTCCTCTCAACAGAGATCAGATTCTCATGTCCTTCAAGTCAGATGCCCATCTTGCTTTTCTAATGCTGGATGTATACTGACTTTTAAAAACAATTTGAAGTGTGTTATTTGTGAACAACGTGTAATGAGGCCTTTCTATAGTATCCAGTCTGGCAACCTGTACCTTTTAATTGGCATGCTTAGACTTAACGTTTGTATTTAAGGTATGGTTCAGTATGGTTCAGCGTTCAGCTGATGTTTTATTTATTTATTTTGATTTTTATTTTTTGAGGCAGAGTCTTGCTGTGTCACCAGGCTGGAGTGCAGTGGCATGATCTCGGCTCACTGTACCCTCTGCCTCCTGGGTTCAAGAGATTCTCCTGCTTCAGCCTACCGAGTAGCTAGGATTATAGGCACCCGCCACTATACCCAGCTAAACTTTTGTATTTTTTAGTAGAGACGTGGTTTTACCATGTTGGCCAGGCTGGTCTTGAACTCCTGACCTCATGATTCGCCGCCTCGGCTTCTCAAAGTCCTGGGATTGCAGGCGTGAGCCACCGTGTCTGACCAAAGCTGATGTTTTAAACTGGTATTTGTTTACTACTTGTTGCATGGGTATTTTCATTTGTTTACCGCATGTTGCATTTGTTGGTATTTGGTGTTCGTTTACTGCTTGTCCCATTTTTGGTATTTGTTTTTATATTTGTTTACTACCTGTCTCATTTTTTTTTTAATTATTTCCCTTTTTTTCTTTTTCTGCTTTCTTTTGAATATTTTTATAATTACATTCAATCTCTTTTATTGAATTGTTAGTTACACTTTTTGCTTTAATTTTTAGTGGTTTCTCTAGGGTTTATAGTAGACTTCTTTAACTTATAATAGTCTACCTTCAAATGGTCTAATAGTACTTCATGTATAATATAAAAACTTACAATAGTATTTTTCCATTTTCCTTTTTTCTGGCTTTTGTGCTATTGTTGTCGTACATTTAACTTATACGTGCGTGTGTTGTGAACTCCATAATACATTTTTATTAGTTTACTTTAATCAGTAATTTTTAAAAATTGAAAGTGTATTTTGTATTTACACACATATTTCCATTCCTCTTCATTGCTTTGTGTAGATACAAGTTTATATCTGGTATCAGTTTCCTTCAGCTTGAAAGATTTTCTTTAGCATGTTTTACAGTGCTGTTGATGAATAATTTTTGCTTTTATGTGTCTGAAGAAGTCTTTGCTTGGTTTTGGAAAATATTTTTCCTGAATATAGATTTCTAGGTTAATAGTTGCCTAGTACCTCATTGTAGCTATTCTTCTGTCTCCTGGGTTGTATTGCTTCTAAGGAGAAGTCTGCTGTCATTCTCATCTTTGTTTCTCTGCATAATGTGTCTTGTTTTCTTTGGGTGCTTTTAAGATCTTATTTATAACTAGTTTTGAGCCATTTTATTATTATATGCCTTGGTGTATTCTTCTTTGTGTTTATTCTCATTTTTGGTTATCAAGTTCCTTGGATCTATGGACATATGAGTTTAACCAAATTTAGGACATTTATGGCTATTCTTTCTTTGAATTTTCTTTTTCCCGTCCCTGTTTCGTCTTCCCAATAGATACACTTTTTTTCTGGGACTCCTCCAATTATATGGATGTTGCTACTTGATCATATCTTATAGCCTATTTTAAAAAGTTATTTTTTATACTGATTTTATTTTGAATTGTTTTTACTACTGTGTCCTTAAATTTGCTGTTCTTTTCTTCTGTCTTGTCTATAATTGATGCCAGTGGGGTTTTTTTGTTTGTTTGTTTGTTTTTTTTTTGCTTAGAAAGTATGTTTTTCATTCCTAGAATTTTGATCTGGGTCTTTGATATTCTGTGCCTCCTCTTCTCATGTCATTGGTGTTATTTATTGATCTGTTTCAAGAAATTGATTTTTCTTCTGGTTATGAGCCATAATTTCCTCTTTTTTACATACCTGGTAATTTTTATCAGATGACAAACATTGTGAGTTTTACATAATTGGGATGTAGATTTTTTATTCCTGAAAGTATTCTGAAGCTTTTTTTCTGGGGTACAGTTAAGTTACTGGAAAACTTCGATACTTTTGATGCTTACCTCTTTGTTTGTTAGTGGGAGCAGAGGAGCCTTTATTCTAAGGCTAATTTTGCTTCCCTGCTGGGGAAATATTCTTATAGATAACAAAATAAAATAAATAAATAATATATGCTATAATAAATAATAAATCCTGATACCCTACAAATTAATAGTTTTTTTTTTTTCTGTTCTGGCTGATGGGAACATGAACTATTCCTGGCCCTGTGTGAGGTCCAGGGATGCTCCTTCTGCTCCTTTGGTTGGTTCTTTCCCCATCCTTGTGTAATTTCATCACAGGTACGCACGGAGCAGTGCTTAGTCGGTAGCTAGAGGGAACTCTCCAGGATTTTTGGAGCTTTCTTTCTGAGTGCACGATCTTTCTTCTCTGATATATTATCTGTAAATTCTAGCTACTTGGCTTTTTGACTTTCAGACTCTCTGTCTCTGCAGAAGGCTGCCAGGCTCTGTTTGGATTTCCCTTTTTTATGCTGCAGCCTGTCGCTTCTCTTCAGACAGTGAGCAAGGGCACTGGTGGGTTCACTCCGTTTTTCCCTTCCCTTAGTATCATCATCCTGCAGTTCCTGGTGTCCTGCTGTCTATTTTTGTTGTTGGTCATGGTGGTAGTTTTTGTTTTTTTGTTTTTGTTTTTCTTAGTTGAATTCAGGAAATTCAGTACAGCTTCTGTTACTGTATACTTTACTGTGTTTCAAAGCAGAAGTTCTCTTTTAGTGTTTTAAAGTGATTTTTCTGAGCTGATCTTTTATTAATCTGTTTTCTGTAGGTTTGTTCATCTCATTAGTTGAGCTCTTGTCCCTATTGTTATGGAGCCTATTTTGTCCTTTCCCATAATGTATGATTTGTTTAATCAGAATATGAGTTCCACCAGCCACTTCATCGTGTGCACTATAAGGTTAGCTTCTCTGTGCAGTTGATTTAAATGGATTTCAGATTTAGAAACAGATGAAAGGGTTTCCTTAATCTGAAAATTGCAGAAAGTGATCAAGAAATGTAGCTGAAATAGAGTCTGTTTTAACATACGGACTTTCTATTACTGCTAACAACACATAATTAAAGCTAAAATGTATTGAGAGCCCGAGATGTTCATTTTCCAAATTGCCATGCCAGAGATTGCCATGTACATGTATGACAGTACACAGCCTCATGTACTGTCAGCTGCAGGTGTTTGGGAGCGTTGGTGCTATGTGTTATCTCCCAAGGGCATTTATGGAGCGTTTTTTAAAGAAATAATCACACATATCCCACTTCATTCTTGGGCACTTGGATCTCATCCTGCCTCTCAGAGTCATTCTTTTCTCTTTGACACCAGTGGCACTTTGTGTCTCAATTGTTAACTTATTATTATAGTATCTATTTTCTGGTCTATTTCTATGTTTCTTGAGGGCAGGAGCAATATCTTTGTATTTTTAAAAATTTCATGCTCAATAAAGATTTGTGGAATGAATGAATATTACCATGTAGTTAAAAATCTGTATTAAAAATCCTGAGAACCATTTCCTCCAAATTAGTGTTTTGTTTCCCTTCTCTACCTAACTCCAGTTTAATTTTGAACATCATCAGCACTAGAAGTGTGTTAGACTTATTTGTCCTGCAGATAGTTACACCATTGTCTTCCCAGTTACATTCTGTTGAACTGACATGAGAACCTCTCCCTCTTCATTTCCAGGGTCTTCATTTCTTCAACTGTGATTATATGCCTGTCTGCAGTGTAATTTTGCCTAGACTCAAAAATTCATAATTGTAAAAGGCTGAAATAGACTTGCACAGCAGTATCTCAGGGCAAATTTGTTTATTAATAGCTTAGGACTTGCCACCTCTCTCTCCTCTCTCTTCTCTCCTCTTCTCTCCTTCCTCTTCTCTCCTCTTCTCTTTTCTCTCCTCTTCTCTTCTCTGGTCTCAAACTCCTGGGCACGAGTGATCCTCCTGCTCAGCCTCCCCGGTAGCTGGAACTCCAGTTAGCTTCCACCATTCCCAGCTAAATCCCACATCTGTTTGTACTCATGAATGCTCATACACAGGCAAAGAGTCACCTGTCCTATAGAATGTTGCATTGTTGCTGATGGCATGGGTGGAAAATAGGGAGTTGTATAGTCCATTTTGGGAATTTAAAATTATGAACATTTGAAAAAATCTTGTACATTTTCTGAATGTTTTGCCACAGGACAGTATTGTGTATACCCTTATGATTTGGGGATAGTTTTTGTTTTTTCATTTATTTATATGTAATCTTCCATTCATCCTTTAGTCTGTCCATCCTTCTATCCATCTATTTATCTATTATATATGTAGTAAGGTTTAAATAAATGCCAGTTATTACCCTAAGGAATCAAAAATGATGAAAGCTTTGAAGGAGCTCATAGTTTAGTGAAGGAGCAAGACACATAAATAAATAATTGGAATTCAGTGTGATGACAGCGGTACAGAAATACATGAGAGGTTTAGTAACATGGAAGAAAGTCTGATAAGCTTGGTCTGGTCACATCAGAAGGTTTCAATTTTTTTCCTCTAATGCACACCACATTGATTGACACAGTTAAAGACAACATTATAAATATGCATACTGTGAATCATACTACCTTTCTATAAATTTAGATAAGGTTAATATGCTATATTTGTGATTTTTAATTTTTCTTCTTGAATATTTATATCAACTTTTTTTTCTTCCTACTGACTCTTTATAACTTAGTTTCTAAAGCATCATTTTTTTCTTTCATTGGAAGGTTTTTCACAAGTCAGAAGTAGCACAGTGATTCATTTCAGGAAGCTTGCTAATTAGTTACTTGATTGAACCATTTCAATGAGATACTACTGAGTTAGGTCTTAGGAGTATAAAGTGCTCTCCTCTGAAGTGTATGTATACAAATAATTATGGTAGCAGTGCGATAAATGCAGAAAGGGTTATCTACAAGCAAATAGTCTTATCTATGTAGTCTTCCTCTTAAGTTGACTTTTATAGTTTTTATATAATGTGCAGTAAGTTTTCACAGCTTGATTTGATGTTATCTTTCTAGTTCTTAAGAGGTTTTTCTTTTGAGAGCTCTGATTTTAGAATTAAGAGAGTATCAGTGATCTGTTACTACTGATCATTCATTCATTCATTAGTGACTATTTCTGAGCTCATGTGGATTGCTTATCTGCAAATTTATAATTGTGATATGTACCTTTTAGGGTGTTTATGACTGAAGATTAAGTGAAATAATGCATTTATATAAATTTAGTTAAAATTATTGCCTATAAGTTATTATCACACATATAACAGCACTGGGAGTTGTGATGGACACAAAGGGGTATTTACCAGAATGAATATTTACTTTTAGTGGGGAGACAATCTAGGTAATTAACGAAATAATAGATACGAACTCCAGGGAACATGAGAAGCATACCATTTATCAAAAGATTAAATGCTCCGTGATTGTCCAGGTAAGTAGTGAGGATTTAGAATAAAAAGAAAGCTATCTGGGCTGGAATGACTGCAATAACGTCTTTGGGAAGCTGGAATTTGAGCTAGAAAAGGCAGGATTCAAGTAAGTAAAATATCACAGTGGCTGAGACCAGAAGACTCTGAAACCTGACTGCTGGGTTCAAATTCTAGCTACAGCTTAGCTGTTTGACCCTGCACGAGTCGCTTAGTGTTTCTGTGCCTATGTCTCTTCTCCTGTAAAATGGGAAAGATAATATTGTCTGTCTCTTAGGACTGCCGATTACATATGTCATTGCTTAGAACTTTATATTTGTGCTTGCACATAGTCAAGAACTGTTTAAGTATTATACATAGGCTGGCAGAGTTGAATGGTTTTATAAATAGTGTGCGAAATGTCCGTTCAACACAGTTTAGAGGCAAGAACATACAGGGATTCTAAAGGGTGGCAGTGAAGAAATCAGTTTTCTTTGGCTTCGGGTTTGTGTAAGCATGATATGTGCTTTTTTTGGTGAGATGAATGAAAAGGAGATTTAAAAATATTCTTTCCTCTCTAATCCTTTTGTTCAAAATCCAACAGCACTACATACTCACATAGTGTTAGGTTTTATAATGAACACTGATACAATTCATGAATATTTTGGTACATTTCAGTAGTTTTGTAGTTGATAAATTTAAATGTCATATATTTTTATCTTTGTTCTGGAAGTGGTTTTCCTAGTGTCATTAATAGTCTAAAGGCTATTTGTCAGGGTCTGCTTGTCTTCAAGCAGTGTGAAATAAGGGCCTCTCTATTTTACTCTCCACTGGTTCTGTGTCAGTCTAAGTGACAGAATAGGGAGTGGAATTTATTAGACTGCTCTCATATTTCTTCCCATTTGGTAGTTGTAGATATGTACTTTTGGGCCTCCTCTGTATGAGGATTGTTCTTGTCAATCCTTGGTTGACGCAGATCTCATATCTTTCCATGTTATCTATCACATTTAATATATATTCTCCCTCACCAAATGGAATACCGGCAACCTCGTACCTATAGGTTAGTTGATTACTATAAATTAAAGTTGTAGTTAATCAGTTTTAAATCGAGTCCTTATTTTTCATCAGTGTAATATTACAAATGCAAACATCATACCAAAAATAAATGAACAATAAAACCTATATATTCATAAATATTTTATGCAGGTAACACCAAATTCACAATGTAAAGCTTATTACTTGTTTGGGAGACTTTTTGATATGGGTCATTTTAGCTTATTCTTGATAAAGTACAAGGCCATTGAAATAATGCTTGAGGATGCCTTTCTTTCCTGGTGACTTTCTTTGTAATGAGCATAGGCATCCTTCATTGTTCCGAGGACCGTCAGTGTCTCTTATTCAAAATCAGGGTAATCTGTCCAAGAGGCAAGTGGTACTGGTGAAAGTCAATTTTCATAGCAGTACTTCTCTAGTCATCTGTTACCTCTTGTTTTGTTGACATTAATTACCTTGTATAGAGTGAGCAGCCTTTCTCAGTTCTATAATTGACTTTTTTTGGAAATTAATTAATTAATTAATTTTTTTGAGACAGAGTCTCTCTCTGTCGCCCTGGCTGGAATGCAGTGTTACATTCACAGCTTACTGCAGCCTCCACCTCCGGGGCTCAAGTGACCTTCCCACCTCAGCCTCCCAAGTAGCTGGGACTACAGGCCTGTGACACCTTCCCCTACATTCTTGTTAGGGGAAGAAGAGATGAGGTCATGCTCTGTTGCCCAGGCTGGCTTCAAACCCCTGGTCTCAAGTCATCTTCCCTCCACTGTGCCTCCCCAAAGGTTGGGTTTATAGGTGTGAGCCACCAGGCCTGGCTCTAGGAAATTCTTTAATACTTCTCATTGAAGTTTGTGGCTTTCTCTTGTACTTTAATGATTTTCTAATCTAGTTCTTCTTTATAATAACCAAATTGTCCTTTGCTCGTGGTTAAAAACTAATTTTAAAACTTGGTTTGAAGCATTCGGGACAGAGACATTGCTCCTTGGAAACGGTTGCTTGTTTCTACTTCATAATTCAACTTGTCACATGTTCAGATTACTGTTAATTGCATTTTACTCAGGATGGTATGAGTGGAGGTTATTGCAGTTGTTAGGTATTTGGAAATGTAATCATTGATATAATTATTAATATGATGCTGTTATTTATCATAAAGTAGATCTTGAAATGTCAACCAGGGTCATATATATCTTGTATTCACTACTTGTTAAAATTATTATTAATAGCCTTCTCGCTGGTATTAATAATGATGTTTTTCTAACATTTACTGTATGCCAGGTAATCTTCTCAGGGTCTTTTATATACTAACTAATCTGATTGTCTCCTAATCCAAATGAGGAACATTTTGTTATCCCTTTTTCACTAGTGAGGAAAGTGAGGCACAGGCAGGTTGAATAACTCCATCAAAGTTCTGCAGCTATGAAAGGTAGACTCACAATTCTAACACAGAGGTTAGACTTCTCTAAGAGCATACGCTTAAGTATTATGGATTAGAATTCAAGAAAATCTTTGCTTTAGTCTCATTTTCATTTGAGCAAGCAGTATCACAGTATTTATTAAATAGATGAAGTAGCTGGGTCCCGGAGATTAAGCTGGTCGTGGGAGGAGGCGAATCCAATCCTAGAATGCTGTTGTTTTCACTCTTGTCTCTCATTGCTAGCCTCTGAGAATACTGGTAAGTTTCAAAATGTCTTCTTAGTTTCTACCCTTTTTTCTAAGTTATTTTTAAATGAAATTGAATTCCATTGGTCCTGAAGAGAACTCTGAATAATGCCTTCAGACAGCTTTTCTTCAACTTTGTGTTATGGTGATAACTAGCTTTTTAATTGGTCTCCCATTGAGTTTCAGATCAATTTGACTTGTTCAGCGGTGGTAACCACAGTGTAGTTATCCATGTAGGCCTAAATTATTATTATTTTTATTCTTTATTTGCCAGAACATTTTATTCTCTGCTAAATAATAGAAATAAATACAACTGTGCGTTTTAAAGCCAAAGCCTAAAAGGTGGCAATTATGGGTAATATACTGTCTATTTAACCTTTTGTTTCCAAGGCATAGAACATGAATAAAAGAACTTTTTGAAAGTTGATTCTTCATGAAATTTCTTTGAAATAAAACATTTATATTTAGTGTGAGAAATAATTGGTGGGAGAATTGTTGAATATAATAGAACTTGTTATATTCATTCCTTTCCTGCTGACAGATAAATGTTACCTTCAGATGAAAACCAGCATAGTTTATTGTTTGAAATAAAACAATGAATAGGGTTCTAATATAAAGAATCCTAAAATTAAGCAAAAGCAGCCATTATTTTGTAAAGAGATAATTTGAGTTTACCATGTAATTCCCCCCACTCCCCCTGATTTTTTTTTTAGTGGAGATGATATATTTAAATCTTAAGACTTCCCAAGCAGTGGAAAAAAATAGACAAATAAGATGAAATAAAGTATACGTAAATGCAGTTTCATGTTTATAGAACTTTAGATTCAAAGTGTAAGTCTTACACTTATCCAAAGCTTCTATAGTTCTGTAGAAGGAACAGCATGACTTCTAGGTTTTTTTCAAGCTACAATTTCACCTAACCCTTTTAGTAATTGACTTAATGTCTAATACTTTAATTGTGAATAGAATCCATGAAAAGAGTTTTCTCTGAACTTTTAAACATTCTATTATTCTGCTTACCTAATGAAAGAATAAGTAACTAAAGTTTGGGCATTTTTTAAAAGGTAGGAACAGAACCAATCAATTAATTTGAAATGTAAAGAATGATGACATTTAGGGTTGTATGCTTGTCTTTTTTAATTAACTGAGATATAATGAGATATCCAACTACCCAGTTAGTAGATGTATGCCATTACTACTGGTGTAGCTTGCCCTTTCATCAGTTTAATAATATGTGTTAGAAAAGTGTTTTTATTCTTACTCTCAGGTGTGCAGATTCTATATAAACATACCTCCTTGACATACCTGTTTTTTTTTTTTTTTATGAACAAACTATCACCTTCCATTGTTATATTCCAATCTTAAATTTTTGTGATATCCATGAGATCACTTTAAAATTTTCTTTGTGTGTTGTCAATTAATTAATTCAATCTACATATAGTTTTTCGAGTCTGCTCAATGTCAGGGACTATTTTAGGTGTTGAGGATATATATCGCATTAGACAAACAAGAATCCTGACTTTAAGGGGTTTTTATCTTGGCTGGAGAGAAGATCCTGTTTATTTCTCAAATGTTATCATTTGAAGCAAAATAAAGAACTTACGGTGATTTTATAACCACTCTAAATGCCTAAAATTTGGTTTTAAATACGTTGTTTTGTAGAAACATCCTGGAATAAACAGAGCAAGAAGAAGGAATTTTTTGTTTTTATATGAACATCAGTGATCAAACCTAAAATCAATTTCTGTAGATACTAGTTTTATTAGACTAGTAATGTATTTGTTATAAATCATTGTTTAAATGTATCTTTTAAATACACATGTAAATGGTCTTTTTTGGATTGTCTATATTTAATCTTGGAAAGGCTCAAATTGCCCTCTACCAGCTGGGTGCAGTGGCTCACACCTATAATCCCAGCAGTTTGAGAGGCCAGGGGGGTGGATCACCTGAGGTCAGGAGTTTTGAGACCACCCTGACTGATATGGTGAAACGCCATCTCAACTGAAAAAAAATTACAGAAATTAGCTGGGTGTGGTGGTGGGCCCCTGTAGTCCCAGCTATTCGGGAGACTGAGACAGGAGAATTGCTTGCACCCCGAAGACAGGTTCCAGTGAGCCGAGATCGCACCACTGCACTCCATCCTGGGTGACAGAGAGAGACTCCATCTCAAAAAAAAAAAAAATTGCCCTCTACCTCTGTGTACAGGTCTGACAGGTCACTCCTTATGCATGGAGGGAGAATGGTGGAAAAGTGCTTGGGGACTAGACTGTAGTCCTTATGTCCTTTCTACAGGCAGTTTAGTATGCTAGTTAGAAGTGTAAGCTTTGGATTCTATCTGGTTATGTTCAAATCCTGGCTTTGTCAATTTGTTAGCTTTGTTAGAATGGACAAGTTAATTAATGCTTTAGTTTTCTCATTATAATATGAGGAAGATAATATCTACTACATTAGATTCATAGGACTGAATTGAGACATTTTATGTTAACAGCATTGTATTGTATCTAATCCATAGTAAGAGATCAGTAAGTGCCAAGGATTATTGTTGCCACTGATCACTGCTGATATGGCAGCAGTACTAGTAGTAATAGTAGTAGTATCATCATCATCATCATTATCATTATATCAGTGGTGATCAGCAGATTTAGAAACAGGCTGGCTGTGCTGTACCTTGAAAGGGCAGAAAAAATACTTTTATTAACTCACGACTCTTCAGTCCTACCTTTCGGAGTGGAACCCTGAGTAGAACTTGTTTGTAATATGTGTTTTGTTTAAAATATCTATCTATCTATCTATCTATCTATCTATCTATCTATCTATCTATATCTGTTATTTCTGTTCACTGAAGATACCATTTTACAACTTACCAGTCTCAAAATACCAAATAAGTATTTTTTTGCTGAGGATTCCTAATAACTGTTGTACCTAGCAGATACTTCGGATAGAAAACACAAATCTAACTTGTGATACATTTTTCTAAAATTCTTTTAGAAAACATTTTATGTAGCTTAAGGAGCCATGTCTGCTTTAATTAGAAAGGTCGTAATAGCTTGCGAGGTTTATTTATTTTCTCCTCCTTCCTCAATCCATTGCTATAATTTATTCCTACATTCGAGGAGTATTATCATCATCATCATTGTATATAGATCTTTTCTTTTTTACTTTTCAATGATCTGTGATAAAATACTAGTTATTGACATAGAAGCAAATAAAATAGCTTTTTATTTGGTGTCAGATGAAATAGTATGGTTGTGACATCCTTCTAAGTCATCATTTGTGTGATTCAGAAATTAAAAATTATGGACTCATGCACCATTGAAAACATATCCCTGGTACATGGTTTGCTAGGATATTACATGCTAGCTGAAAATCTGTGTTTTAGATGTACGATATAATACACTTCTTATTTTTTATATTTAATGGGGAACCTTGACTTTGGATAATTTGCCCCAATAATAATAACTGCAAGGGTGATGCCATTGATTGATGAATCATCCCTGCCCCTTTTCAGACCTCATTAGCTTCTCTCTTCTGCTTTACAACCCTCCAGTGGTTTCTTACTACTTTTTACATGAAGACCAATCTCTTCACCAACATAATTTTCAAACGTTTATGAAGTGTTTCTTGTGCAAAGCATGTTGTATAACCTAATAATATAAGAAAGTGAAATCCTTTTTCTGGGGCTATGATAAATTTAAGGAAAATGCTACCATTGATACCCAGAAATATTAGAGAAAATGTTTTATTGAACTAAGCAAGGCAATTGAAGTTTAACAATTTTTATCTGTATTCTTAATTCAGAATGATTTCGTTGTTTTCATAGATTCATGGATGTTAAAGCTAAAAGGGTCTTTGGAAAGAATGTTTGAAGCCCTTCAGTTTAGAGAGCTGCGTGCTAGAATTGTCTAGCTTGTGAAGAGACAGATTTGTTTTTGTTTCTCGGGTCTCCTGATTTGTTGAACGTTCCTTTTCTCTATTACCATACTGTGTTTACCTTCCTTTTATTAATTATACTCATTCAGGCCTTATCTTTGCCTCCTTTAGATTTTCTTTCTTGATCACGGCTTACTGCAGTGGCTCAAGTGATTCTCCTACACCCGCTTTCTGAGTGGTTGGGACACTGGTGCAATGGGTGCGCCACCACCACAACTGGCTGATTTTAAAAGCTTTTGTAGAGATGAGGTCTCTCTGTGTTGCCTAGGCTGACCTTGAACTCCTGGGCTCAAGCAGTCCTCTTTCCTCAGCTTTCTCAAGTGTTGGAATTACACGTGTGAGCTACCACACGAGGCCTAGATTTTCTTTCTGTGTTTTTTAGTGATACTTTTCAACCTGCAGAATCATTTCTCTACTCTTGCTATTGCCAACTAATATGGTAGCTACTGGCCACATGTGGCTATTTACATTTAACTTAATTAAAATTAAATTAAAAATCACTTTTCTAATGTCAGTGGCCATATTTAAAGTGCTTATAACTAGTGAGCATGTTCGTATAACTGGTGGTTGCTGTATTGGCTAGCACAGTTGCAAAACACTTCTATGATCACAGGAAGTTCTGTTGAACAGCACTGCTCTGGATTGCAAGCTGTTGGGGCAGGAGACCTTCTATGTTGGTTTTAACAACATACAATGCAGGCTTGATAAGTGTCTTAGAATATGTGAGTGAAAACTTACCCATACCATCCTTTAATTACTTGCCAAATTTTTTGTTTGTAATTTTTCTTTTTGAGCCATTTTATTATTCAGCAATATGGTATTTCCCATTTACATAATATATATAATATGTATCCTGTACCACTTAAAATGCTTTAAGGAGAAATTTTAGAGATTCATGCTACAGAGATGCTATTTGCATCATACTCCTTATGTGGCTAAGTCATTGATGTGATGTGTGTTTTAAATGTTTATTTATTTTTTAATTTAAGCTTTAACGGTGACTCCCTGATGATCGTTCCATGGCATGAACATAAACACCGAGCTAAAGATTGGTGTGAGGAGCTGGCGTGCAGGTCAGTATGAGCCTGCAGGAGGCATCTTTGTTTCTTTGTGGGATGGGTGAATGACGGCCCTGTGAAAGTCGTGTCTGACCAATGATACCTTACTTGATGACACTCTCTGATTTAGAAAGCTTGAGTGAAGTTTGAAAAAAACTCCTTTGACTCAGTTACATGAAAATTTTTTAATAGAAAAATTAAATGCTACCAAGGAATTAGGTTAAAAAATGTTGCTTATTACAACAACTGTTTTCATTTTGTGTTAATTCCCTTTCAGTCTTTCACATATAGGGATATGAACATATTTGTTATTGTCGTAATTATGGCATGTGTGCAGTTTTGTTCTTGATCAGTTTTAATTTTGATTTTTGTCAGATTTAACTTTTGGAAGCCTCAGAATGTGTTGGCATCTAGTACTGTGGAAGTGGGGTGGGACTGATAATTCATATGAGAAACACTGGAATCTCTTTATCCCCACGCCTCAAAGTCTGGCAAATACTCCTTCACTGTCTCTCCTTCCTTTTTGTTTTCTTTTTTTTTCATGTGAGATAAGAGTTTTTTTTTTTTTTTTTTTTTTTTCCCTCATGCATTGAGGCAGAGGGCCTCTAAATTGAGCTAGAAAACTTTCAGATTACTGGATATTAGGCACAGCATAGGATAAAGTGAGTAATTGGCTTGAAAATCTGGGTATTTAGAAAATGTATGATTGGAATGTCCAAACTCTGGTTTCCTTCCCACTCCCTGCTCCTAGATGCAGGCATATTCCCCAAGTAGAAGTATGGAGAGTTCTTTTCTGGAGAAATGAGTAACCTCTGAAAAGAGCCTTGTCGATACTGAGATATGGTCCTCAAAGGTTAGTGCACCTCAGGGCATAGTGAAGCCAACAAATGAACAGGTGCTGTCACCCCTGCAGAGCTTCCTGGATATCTGAGGTTAGACTCCAGCAGGCAGAACAAATGAACAAGAAAGGCAAAACATACAGAAAATGGAACTGAAAGAAAGCGATACCATACACAGAGAAGAAAACTTCAAAAATTATCATTTATAGTACCTAGAGATAAGAGAAGACACTGAATTTGTGAAATATCAATAGCATTGTATAAAATAGAAAAAAGAGAACTTTAGGACATTAAAAATATGATAGTTGGTATATAAAAATCAGAAGAGTTGGAAGATAAAAGCGAGAAATCTTCCTAGAAGTTAGGTTCAAAATACAGAGCTAGAAAATAAGAGAGCAGATATTTAAACAACAAGTCTAATATTCAAGTTATAGGTGAAAGAGATGTCACGGAAATAGAGGGGAGGAAATTATAAGAAATAATTCAAGCCTGTTATTTTGAATTGAAGATTATGCATCCTCAGATAGAAATGCCTATTACATTACAGCATACCACATGACCTCCCAGAATATTAGGGATACAGTCTTCTGAAGAGAAAGACATGTTACATAAAAGAAATTAGGAATCAGAATGACCTCAGACACCTCAGCAAAATCACTAGAAACTAGAAAACAATGGAGCAATCCTTTGAAACTTTTGGAGGAGAATATTTTTTTGCTATAGATTTCTGTATCAGCTAAAATCATTAGTCAGATATGAAGTTAAACACCTAAAGGTTTATAAAATGTCCTGTTGCTATTGTAATGTCTGTGGTAATTCATAGGGTAGAGCTGAAGGGGAGAGTGGAAAGCAGGAAGAGAGCTGGGCTAACAGGCCTGTGGCTTTGCAGGTACTCATGCTTGGAGAGAGGAGGATGCTGTAGCAAAGGTGACTGTGAAGGCAGAGCCAGTGGGAGGAATGCATTATAGTGTGACGGAAGGCTGGCGAGGGGTGAAGTGCATTTCTAGAAGCAGAGCGGTCAGTTCTATCAAAGGATGCTGAGCAGAGAATAAATAGGCAGAACTGAAAGAAGTATCAGAGGAACTCAATGTCGCTGTTGGCTCCTTTTCCCTGCGAAAATAGGGCAAATGTAAGAGATGCCAGGAGGAGTGATGTGCTTCGTGTGGCGGGGGGCGGGGTGGGGCGGGGAATCCCTGGAAGAATGTTAACCACACTGGAAGATTAGTTAAGTGAAGGACCATGCCACGTATAGGGAGGCCTTACTGTAGTGCAAGTTATAAGCAAAGTAGGTTGTCTAAGTCATGTGGATAAAATGCCCAAATCTTTACAGGCTGTGTTTTTGCTAATAATTTTAATAACAGTAAATAAAATTAAGCACCTCCTTTGTGCCAGGCAGTGCTCTGTTATTTTGAATTTTCACAACATTCTTGTGTAGTGTTATTCCCATTTAAATAAAATAAATAAAAGGAGTAGGTAGGAATAATGAGATCTTAGTCTAGTTTTAGTTAAGTAATTTGCAGGTGTCACAGCTTTCAATGATGGAATTGTATGTCTGATTCTATTCTGACTCCAAAGCTCATTGCCTTACAAGAAGAACGATTGTAGCACCAGTCTTGTACTATCAGCTTGCTTTAGATGAATGACTGCGCCTAATGGAACACGCCATTTTTACATATGCCCGTCTGAGATTTCTTAAGTTTGTTACTTTCTATTAAATCTATTGTTTTTTTGTCCGACATGGAAGGCAATTGGCCATCATCATCCTCATTAAAAACTCCTCATAATCTGGGATCCCCACGAGGTTAGCCCTGTGTATGTTCCTCCAAAATGTGGTTTCCTTTTTTCACACTTGATAAGGAATCAAGTAGTCCTACTCTTTGCAATGTCAGCATGAAGATCAACATAAATAAGCTGTTTCCTCTTATTTTTATGAACATCGAAAACAAGTTTCCTTGATTCAAATTCAAGTTGGAATCACAGGGAGTATTTTCCTAAACGAGGCCTGGCTGGCCAGCACAGGTGATTTTGATCGAGTGGGCCTGTGGTAGGTACGCAGCTGTGTATATTTTGTAAAAGCTTCCCTCAGTGATTTTGATTTTGTTAATACTTATTTGATTGATTTGTGGCATAGTAGTTTTGATGTATGATGCCTTCTGATTTTTTAAGTCGGGAAAACCAAGGGGAAAATAAATTAAGCATCCAAAAAAATGTCTAATTTATCTTGTGAGGATGCATGTGCATGTGATATGATATGCACACAAGCCAGATACATGTATACTCCCTGTCTCCGTAACCTACTCTCACCCCATCTCTGTCCCTGTCATTCTCTTACAAAATTGCATGTTTTTCCAGCATTCTAGTCAGTTATTAATTGATCCTTCTGTGCTTCACAGAATGGTTGTTGAGCTGAGTCTCCAAGATGAAAGCGAATTCTTGTATGCTGCACAGCCTGAGTTACTAAGGTTCAGGACGACCCAGCTTACGGTGGAGAAGGTTATGGACTGGTATCAGACCAGAGCAGAGGAAATAGAGCATTATTCCCTGCAGGTGAGGGAAATGGCGCTGCTGCTCAGTAATGCCAGTGGAACTGCCTTGATTCCTTAGGATTCAGTACATGGAATGCGGGCTGACAGCAGTGCCAGGAGTCATGTACATAATTTGCAAGAGATGAATTGAATATGTATTTCTTTTGTTATCCTGTGCATTAGAAGGCTTTGTGGCTTTTGTTTTGGATTTTTACAGAGCAGATGGATACAAGAAACGTTAAAACCTAAGTTCCAAAATATGGTACATACTGTCTCTTGTTTTCTATATATTTTTCATAGGCTTAACACCATATAATTTAAAAGATTGTATCTATGTACAAATGCTTGGTTAATCTGCTGTTGTATTGCAGTAATGCAGTTGATTTCAGGAACCCTGTTTGAAGTTGTTTCTAATGTTTTCCTGAAGTCCATGCCTAATTACGCTCAGTGCTTAGACACCTTTACAGAGATGCCTAACAACTGCATCAGAGAAGGATCTGGAAAATAGAGACAAAGATTATACTGAACCTGAGGGTATCTGAATACTAATCTTGCCTCTTCAGCTAACAGATTTTGTGATTTGGACCTATTGCCTCCCTTTTCTGTACCTTAGTTTTCTCGTGGGGTTGGTTCTAGCCAGCAGACGGTGATTTCTTTCTTCCACATTCAGTCTTGACTTTGTACTGCCTGTCCTGTGATCAGCCTCTGATTTGACAGGAAAGGTGAATCCAGGGGGTCTGGTGAGCAGCAGTACCATGGGAGATAATATATACCCCCTTGTTTAAATTTCTACTTAGTTGAGCTTCAAGTCAATGACAAGTTTTAAAAAAATTTAAAAAATAAAATAAATTTCTGCTTAGTATATCTAGCATGGCCCTTGTGTTTCCATGTGATAGACTTCTTGAATTTCTGTTTAGCCTAATTCCTGTTTATAATATTTATAGCATTGAAGATGAATTATTTGCTGAGCTATTGGGAATATTCTAGACCAAACTCTTTGGGTGATGGCCAAGAACATTTGTGATTGACTTCCTAAGTCTATGAAGTTGCACTTTTGAAAATGTGTAGAATCTTAATACAATGAAATGAATCTTTGGAAATAAGCTAGTTCAATTAGTTTAATCCTGCTTTTTATAAATAGATAAACTATTTATCTATTTATTCACAGAAAGGAGAGTGAATGTCTTGCACAGGGACACAACGGCAGAGCCAGGCAAAATCTGAGTCCCTGTATAATCTTTTTAATAGAATCTGTATAAAAATGATCAACTACATGTAGGTTGTTGTAACATGTACCTGGACATTTTTTAAGACTCCAGGGACACCATATGATTTATAGGAGTTTGGCACATATATGTATTTTGCTATTATCTCAGACTAACAAGAAAAGTGATTTTGTTAGACAAGTTTTGTTTGAGCACTTTGTAGTTTCTTAGTTGAACTTCTAGATAAAGCTCTTTGAGAATAAGGGCAAAAGTGTGTCTATGTTTGTGTGTGTATTATATACATTATAAAAACTCATTTCTAGGTGGTTCTGTCAGTTGAGCTAGAAATGTGAATTAAAATATTTCTCATATCAATAAAAAGTGCTAGGCAACCAGTATCATCAATTTTAAAAGATCCGTAATGATTCCTCAATTTTTGGTGTTTAAATATTTTGTAATCCAAATTTCAGACATTATTCAGTTTTTTAAAAAATTAGTAACAGAAAAAGTGCCACAATGGAATGCAAAATAAGCTTTTTTTAAACAACTATTTTTAAATTTATTTATAGACTTTATATTTTAGAGGAATTTCAGGTTTGCAGAAAAATTGAATAGAAAGTATAGAGTTCCCATGAGTCCCCTTTCCCTGCATTGCTCCCCCCACCCAAGTTATTAGTAACCCCCTGCATTTGAACAATACATTTGTTAGTATTGAATAACCAAGATGTCCTTTAGTAGGTGAACAGATGAACTGTGGTACATCCACAATGGAATATTTTCTCAGCTCTAAAAAGAAATGAACTATCAGACCATGGAAGAAATGGAGGAACCAGAAATGCTATTACTTAGTGAAGGAAGCTTATCTGAAAAGGCTGCACACTGTATGATTCCAGCCATATGACTTTCTGGGAAAGCCACCGCTATGGAGTTAGTGAAAAGGGGCTAAGGGAGATGGAGGAATGAACAGACAGAGCACAGAGGATTTTTAGGGCATGAAACTATTTTTTATGAGATACCCTAATGGTGGATATGTGTCATTATGCAGTTGTCAAAACCCATGGCATGTGCAGCACTAAAAGTGAAGCTGAATGTAAACGGTGGACTTTGGGTGATGATGACGTGTCAGGGCAGGCTCACGGACTCTGGTGGGGGATGCTGATCGTGGGAGAGGTTGTGTGGCTGGGGGGTGGGGCAGGAGGTGTATGAAAATTGTACTTTTTCCTCAATTTTGTGGCAAACCTGAAACTGCTCTAAAAAATAAAGACTATGAAAGGAAAAACCTACAGAACTTTCTGAAACTTAAATTTGTAGATCATCTAGCAATAATGCCTAGACATCTTGAATTGTCTTTTTGAGTAATTAGGGATAATTATAAAGAAAGGAAGGTGATTTTAGAGTACTTTAGTTAGCTTGTATTCTTTCTTTCATTCTTTCATTATTTTAAAACACTCAGAGGTGTTTTTTTTGCTTCATGTTAGATATCGATGTTTCATTTGGCTTATACTGTGATCAGGGATAGCTGACATAGTTTTATCTTTTTCATTTTTAGAAATTTAATTGATGTGGGACTTCATTTTCCTTAGTGCTTTTGGCAAAACTTGTTTGTTGATTTAGGAAAATGTTTATTGTGGTGAATTTTACCTGGCGAGGGCTTAGGGTATATGATGTAATTCTGTAAGTTGCATTAGAGCCTGCTTTCAGTTAAAGTGTCAGTAATTTGATTTTAAAACATTTATACTTCAGTAAGTATTTGGGAAGGCAACAGATTCGAAGTTGATATTAAAAATACTAGTTTAGATCACAAAATTGGCGAGTATATTACCAATTGCTGATGCAGTATATTTTCAGACTGTCATTTGCACAAAGTTGTGCTCTATGCATCAAGTTTCCTGAATGCTTTCTGAGAATTCATTTGAGATAGAGTTTTTTTTTCTTTTTTTCAAAACTTGCTATAAAGGTAGATGTATTCTTTCACACTTGAACTTTGTTTTTATTACTAGGCAGTAAGCTAAAAAAAAAAAAACGTGTCTGTTGAAGCTGTTGAAGTACTGCGAGAGCCCCCGTGGTTTCCCTCATACGCCACCTCCCTCTACTGTCCCCGCCTTGTATTTATTTGCACCACTCTTTCCAACTGAAAATGTATTTCTTCTTTTTTCACTTCATCCTCACTTGTCTGTCCCAAGGTCTTTGAAGGGCTGTGAGTGGACCTTTATTGTGGCCTGGCAGTTTTTCTTGGTATTACATTGCTGCCCCCTCTTCCCTTCTCCGTTCCTTATACTCCGCCACTTCCCTCTTCATTCTGAGAACATGAATTGGCTTTGGATTTTATTTGAAAGTTTCAGAACTCCCTTTATTTGCACTTACTCCTTCCAGCTCTTCCCGAGGAAGAGGGCGCTCCTCTTTTGGTCAGAGCCACTTTCTTTCCTTACCTCACTCTAGATTCCACAGTCCCCCCTGCTTAGGGTGGCTTTCTCAGCCGTCTTTTTCTCTGGCTTGTATCTTTAACCTCTCCATCTTTACTGCGTCTACTCTCTCTGCCCCTCCCCTTTTTGTGGGCATAAAATTCACATCCCTTGTATTTTATAAAAAAACTAGAGCCATATTCTCTTTGGCTGCTGCTGCTTTTTTTTTTTTTTTAAGGTTTTTATTTCTATCACAGTTCAGCTCAGAAATTGCCACTCTGCTCTTTGTTCACTCCTCATTTCCCCAGAGCCTGGCGACTCCCACCACCCGGAGACTGCACTCTGTAAGGTGGACAGTCCTCCTCAGTCTACCTCTTAATGTCGCATTCCCTACATTTGTTGCTTAGCATCATTATTTTTTGACACCATTCACTGCTTCTTTCTTGTGATTCTTCAGCTTCTGTGATATTATTTAAGTTGTTTATTGTCATTGTCTTAGCCATTTATTGTAGTCCCCTCCTAGAGCTCATATTCTTTGGCCTGCCCCTTGCTATTGCTCAGTGTGCTAATGTTATTACTAGAGGAGAGTGTGCAATTGTGAACCATTTAGGCCCTTCTCCCCAAATACTTCTATGATATGTGTGCTGACAATTCTCAAATATCATTGTCAACCAAGGACATGTACTTTGGCACAGATTTTGTTTTCTTCTTCTTGGACCTACTGTTGAGCATCTGTATCAAGATGTCTCCTAGGCACCTCAGAAGGAACACGGTCAATAAATAATTAAAATACAGGCATGGTGGCACACGCCTTTAGTCCCACCTACTCTGTTGCTGAGGTGGGAAGATCACCAGAGCCCAGGAGTTCAAGGCTACATGTAATGTACTATGACTGCACCTGTTAATAGCCCACTACACTCCAACCTGGGCAATATAGCAAGACCTTGCCTCTAACACACACACACATACACACACACACACACACACACACACACTTCCGTGGATTAGATGAGA